>NC_074716.1:51658948-51958948 GCF_947242115.1 Biomphalaria glabrata | reverse complement strand
AGAAATACGTTAATTCTTCCATTTGCATCTTCATGGTTTTGTGAGTTTGGATTTTGAGCACTGACTGAAATCAAGTCTTAGAAAAGAGAGAGACTTCTTACAATGGACGATGAAATGTTAGTTTGTTTGTCGACTCTGGAGCCTCGGTTAGATCAAATTTGCTCTCAAAAACAGGCACACCCTTAACATTAAATATATTACTTAAAAACAGGTATTTTTTTCTTTCTTTTTATTATAAAACAACTGTTGCTCTTCGTGGTGTGCCGCGAAACTTTTGTAGTTTTTTTTTTTACTGTGCCGCCAGACAAAAAAGTTTGAGAAACACTGGTATAGACAATTCTAGTGATAGGCCTATAGATTTAAATTTAGAAAACAGTTCGCGAAATGTTACCGAACGACTTAATTAATGGGGCATACATGCGGAAATACCCGAAGACTGTTAGACCTAGTCCTGTAGCCAAATAAACAATTTTTTTTTAAAACTTTGAAAAATAATTGTTAAACCAGAGTTTCCCCTGTGTGGCCAATGAGCTAGAAATTCTTTTCCCAAGGTGAATATACACCAGCTGTCAAATTTCTAGGAAAATCGTTAGATCCGTTTTCGAGAACCGCGTCCACCCACCCAATGCCCATGAATTTACTAGCTGAATAGAGGAATTGTAAAAAATAAATGTTGCATCATCCAGTTAGAAACTTTCTAATAATTTAAAAAAAAAAAGTTTCATTTTTTTTCCCTTTTGGTTTTCTTTTGATTCATCAAATGTGAAATGTTAACAACCCTTTACAGATCAGACATGTTAAACCATGAAATAGAGAACAGTGTATATGTGTGTGAGGACGTGTATATGTGTATGTGTGTAAGTTGTGTGTGTGTGTGCGTGAGCGCTGTTCATTCTCAGACAAAGAGCCAGTAAGATTTAAGCGGCTAATAGCCATTGAAACCGAACTTGGAGACAATATAATCTTCTGATGTAATACAAGACCGGGGAGGGGGGATGTCGCACTTGAAATGTCACGACCTCAACCCGACACCCGAACTTGGTCGGGGCGTTACGATAAGAGGACCTCTGTAATTGTGTATGTGTGTGTTTTAGGGAGAGGAGAGAGAGGTCATTTGAGTAAAAGCTTACTCAATGTTGGAAATGATATGTGGTCGAATAGAATGTTTGGTCTTATAGAATGTGTGGTTGTGGGATAGAATAAATGTGTGGTCGTGGGATATAATGTGTGGTTGTGGGATAGAATGTGTGGTCTTATAGAATGTGTGGTTGTGGGATAGAATGTGTGGTCTTATAGAATGTGTGGTTGTGGGATAGAATGTTTGGTCTTATAGAATGTTTGGTTGTGGGATAGAATGTTTGGTCTTATAGAATGTGTGGTTGTGGGATAGAATGTTTGGTCTTATAGAATGTGTGGTTGTGGGATAGAATGTGTGGTCGTGTTATAGAGTGTGTGGTTGTGGGATAGAATGTGTGGTCTTATAGAATGTGTGGTTGTGGGATAGAATGTTTGGTCTTATAGAATGTGTGGTTGTGGGATAGAATGTGTGGTCGTGTTATAGAGTGTGTGGTGGTCGTGTTATAGAATGTGTGTTGGTCGTGTTATAGAATGTGTGTTGGTCGTGTTATAGAATGTGTGTTCCGGGGACAGAATGTGTTCCAGGGATAGTAATTTTAAATGAACTTTTTTTTTTTAATTTATAAGACGATTTAAAAAAAAAATCGAGTATGATCGAGTCTAAACATAATGTTAAGTCCACATTTATAACCAGGTCGAGTTCACATTCGGTGATTGCCCCTTATTTATGGTAATATCAGTTCATTAAAATTCCACATCACAGCGACAAGGGCAGTTCACTCTTGCTAAACAAGATTCGGACCATTCATTTAAATGTTAACTTGGTTATCCCCCCTTGCTTAGTCCCGTTATCTGACTAATGCAGTGATGCCCAACTTTATTCGACCCGCGGGCCATTTTTATTTCTAACTCGTCTCGCGGGCCACATGAGCGAAAAGTTACAAAAACGAAATGAAATTGTTCTGTAACTATTTTGATAGAAACCTGTGGGTGTAAGACTTAATTAATAGGTTATTTGACAATTATATTTTTTACGCGTCAGAAAATAGCTTCATTTCTACTTAAAATGCGAGCAACAGTGTAAGTAGCTTTATCAACGACACATTTTGTGGTTTCTTTTTGGTAACTATTCCCATGGAACCTCCAATCTTTTATTTGCGACTCAAACCAAGAATGCCGCCATATTTATTTTATAATGACGTTTTTATGTTGTTGTTATATTAAACAGCCACACTTTCCTTATAAAATAAATATGTTGGGTTATTATAATGTTCAACAACAAAGTAAAGATATGTATACTTTTACTGGTAGATTCTATATCCAGAGTCCCATTTCATATACACACAAATGTTAAAGATCATGATAGCGATCCATCATAGAAAAAGTGAGGGTCCAAACGTAGGCAAAATTTTATTTAACCTTTTTTTTTGTTTGGATGGACAATTTCCACACCCTGTGCCGACGTTTCGGTGGGCCGGATGGAACCACGTCGCGGGCCGGATCTGGCCCGCGGGCCGTATTTTGAGCATCACTGGACTGGACTAATGCATAATGCTAGTCTAGGACAAATTTTCATTTTAGCATAAAAAGTTTTCGCATGTTTAAAAGAGAGAGAGAGAGAGAGAGAGAGAGAGAGAGAGAGAGAGGGAGGGAGTCAAGGAGTCCCCATATCGACGAAAAAAGAATCAAAGACTAGGAATTTATTGAAAGACATTTTTACAAAAAGAACAAAACTAATGTTTGTTTTACATGTTTCGGATGTTCCTTCAGAGTTGAAGATACTTTACTTCCTAGTCCAAACCTCCCGCAGAACGACGGGGGATGGTAGCGGGCAGGGTTTGAACCCGGGACCATCGATAAATCCAAATGACAGTCCAGCGAGCTAAACGCACGACCAGGCATAAACCTCAGTAACACCAAAATTAGAATACGCATCCTCTGTTTTGGGACATCTTACACAAGATATAGTATCTAGAACAGCGGTTCTCAACCTTTTAAGCTTGGCGACCCCTTTTTACAACCTCCAACTCTGCCGCGACCCCCCCCCGACACACACATACAGCAATAGAAGAGTAGACAATAATAATCCATATTTTCAATGGTCTTAAGCGACCCCTGGCAAATGGTCAATCAACCCCCAAGGGGGTCGCGACCCACAGGTTGAGAACCCCTGATCTAGAACAACCGCAAAATGTAGTTAGATATATAACAAACGAATAGTCACATTTAATCAGAGTATCGCCATCAGTAAAATCCCAAAATTTAAAGAGGCGTTAGGACAGAAGACTAAAAAGTAAAGTCGCGATAAACCTAGATCAGCGGTTCTCAACCTTTTATGCTCGGCGACCCCTTTTTACAATCCACCCTCTGCCGCGACCCCCCCCCCCTCCCACACACACACACATATACAGCAATAGAAGAGTAAACAATTTTCGATGGTCTTAGGCGACCCCTGGCAAATCGTCATTCGACCCCCAAGGGGGTCACGATCCACAGGTTGAGAACCCCTGACCTAGATAAAGAACTGAACCATACATTTCAAAATCAAAACATAATAAAAATAGAAAGATAAATACACATTTATTCCAAATGCTAGGACAGATTTTTAAAAAAAAGTACTACTTCCTTAGTGCCATTAGACTTAGAGCATTGGGTTGCCTGAATCAGCCAGGAAAATCATGGTACTGTTCACCGATAAAAGATCTTAGCGAGTCCCGAGGACCATGTCGAATTTCATCCGTTTTGATGCGGTTTTTGTAGTTGGATACCTAGGATCCTTCTGTACCCCAAATTCCATCGCTTAAATCCTCTCTAGCTCTGCAGTTAGCGTGTAAGATTAGCAAGCATACAATGATGTGGCCTTGACCGAGGAGCGCGATGTCTTTCCAGATTTTCTTGAGTTGTGTAAGTGCCGCTATGGATTGCGCAATTCTGGCCAGATTTGGTTCAGCTCCGAGGTATTTAAAAAACTGACAGTTTGTTTGTAAAATGTTTTACATGTTTCGGATGTTCCTTCAGAGTTGAAGATAGTTTACTTCCTAGTCCAAACCTCCCGCAGGACGACGGGGGATGGGAGCGGGCAGGGTTTGAACCCTCGACCGTCGATAAATCCGAACGACAGTCCAGCGCGCAAACCGCACGACCAGGCAGCCAGCCTCCAATACTGATGTCCATTTTAAAGTCTTGTGCACTACTGGTCATAATGTGCATTTTGTTCGGTTTGATGCCATTCACTAATACATTACTGAATCAGAAATAAACTCCAATGTGTAATAAAGTTTTTTTTAGATGTCACTATCGCAGTTTTTTGTTGTTGTTTTTTTACTGTTAAATGTTATCGAGGGTGACCAGCGTAACGAAAAAAAAATGAAGCTAATTAGCGTGCAATCAGTAAATAATCACCAGTAAATAATCACCAGTAAATAATCAGTAAATAATCACCAGTAAATAATCACCAGTAAATAATCACCAGTAAATAATCACCAGTAAATAATCAGTAGTAAATAATCAGTAGTAAATAATCAGTAGTAGGGCCTAAATAATCAGTAGTAAATAATCAATAGTAAATAATCAGTAGTAAATAATCAGTAAATCACTGGTACTGAGCCAATAGATAAAGCTTCCCCACATTCTACCTAGTTGCTTAAAAATTATTAAAATTGATCTTAATTCTTGTTTTTTAATGTCTTTAGGTTCCCATAGCTCAATGGGAATACCAACGACGTAACAGAGTCATTGATTAACATGCAGGACTAGATTAACACATGAAAGGCGTAAGGATGTAATTATTTTTTTTTGAAGTAACGTCTCTAATCTAAGATAAGAGACTACACTGTTTCTTAACAGCGCTACACACGATTCTCATTTTATTATTATAGCTTTTTTTATATAGCGCTACTTTCATGCATATAGCATGCCCAGAGAGCTATCTCATATGTGGGAGGGGGTATCTGGAAGAAGGTTTTCCGTGCTGCCTTTAGGCACTCAATAAACAATTCTGCTCTAGTCGGGTGTCGAACCTCGAGCCCCCTTCATAGGTAGCCAAGCCATGCCAAGTTAAAGCGTACTTAGCCTCTCGACCACGCTTCCCACTCGAATTTTCTCACTTCCATCATATATCATATCTATTAAACTTTAGTTTTTGAAATAAAATTGATAAAAATGTAATATATAAAGTAGAATGTAAGGAGTATGTATGTATGTACCGAATAGAGGTCCAAAACTGTTTGACCAATCTTAATACTTTACATTAATGTTCTTTAGATCATGGTGGGGACTGTAGTGTATGTTAAATGGACCTCCCACAACCGGAAGTTCGTAAAAAAAAAAATGACCTAAATTTATCTCGATTAGAGAAAGAGACTTAACATATCGGGTAAACCCATTTTCTCACTGTTCATTTTCGTGGAAAAAAAAAATATATATTAAAATGTTAAGGGAACATTCTCTATGGGGTAACATACATCTAAATCCAACCCATTAGATCAGTAATACACAAACTATGGCCCGCGGGTCATATCCGGCTAGTTTACAAGAATAAATTACGTTCCATAAAGAAAAGATAATTACGTCCTGCGTCTAACCACGTGTTAATCTTGTACTGCATATTACTTCATTGAGTTTCCTGGCTGATTCAGGCCACCCGTTCCATTCTATAATGGCACTAGGGAAGAAGGAGCTCTTGCACGAACTTATACTAGCATATGGAATAAGAAATGTGCTTTATGCTTTGTGTCTTTTTGAGTATTTTATTAGTTGTTTTTTTTTTTTAATTATAAAGTTACGGTTTAACATTTTTGGATAATTTTAAGTAGTATTCTAAATAAGACCAATCAAGTTCTATTTATAGAATCTAATCAACCATTAAATATAAAGTGGTTTTAAAACAGTTTACCTTGTTGGTTGGTGGGACGATCAAGCTGATGGACAGTCCGGTGGTCGTGTGTAATACTCTACGGGGACTGGTCCAGTTTTATAGCACACCCCCGCACGCAGCCGTTCACGCAGAAATGCGAACACCCACACAACATGCTCACACGCATACACTTAAGCAATGACATCGTGATGTTCCAGAATAGGTAGCAGCAAACACACATCCACAGATAAGTAAGGAGAGGGGATGTCTGTATAGCAACAACAACAACACGCACATACACACACACATATATACACACACACACATATATACACACACACATATACACAGACATTAGAATCACGAACAGTCAAAAGAAAAAAAAAGTTTGAGCTTGATTCAGCTAACAACAGGCACACTTGATTCTCACATATTTCATTCGTATCAGACTAGAGGAACACTACCCTAGAATAGCGTTTCTCAAACTGTGGAGGGTCGCGAGGTCCTCTCAAGGATCCTTAATGAGCCAATTTGTTGGATTCGAAACCTATTGTAAATAATTATGCGAAAAAATATAAAAGGAAACTTGTATATTTATGTCTTTTCATTACATTTTCATTACCCCACTGTCATAACCGCCAGCTCAACACAAACTTTCCAGCTAGCTGTTGGGAGGGGGGGGGGCAACGAAATTCTTCTCGTTTGGGAAGGGGGGGGGTGTCACTGGCAAAAGTTTGAGAAACACTGCCCCAGAAGGATTATGGGACAATGAGTTTGGCAGACGACGCATCCAACAATGGGAAATAGCACATCAAGGTGAAGGCCGGAGGAAATACAAAGTGAATAAAAGGACGTTAATATCTCTGTTTTAAATATTAAAGTAATATTCACGTTTTTCTACGAGCGATTAGAAATCATTGTTACACAAGTACAGTTTTAGCAGTAACAGCCAGGAGCGCTAAATAAATGATAGAAGAATAAAAAAAAATACTTCTTATATTTTGTGATAAACCTATAGATAACAAAGTTTTTTTTTACAAAAGCCCTATAAAAAGCAAATCAGACGCCATTTTGCCCTCACCGGCATAAAGGAAAGCAGCAAGCAGCTGATAGCCTCTGAAAAAGAGAAGGTTGGGGAAAACAACTTGAGACCCCTTTAGATTACAGCGGTTCTCAACCTTTTAAGCTCGTCGACCCCCTTTTACAATCCCCCACTCTGACGCGACCCCCCCCCCACACACACACATACATCAATAGAAGACTAGACAATAACAATCCATATTTTCGATGGTCTTAGGCGACCCCTGGCAAATGGTCAATCGACCCCCCAAGGGGGTCGCGAACCACAGGTTGAGAACCCCTGCTTTAGAAGGACCCTTGCCGAAGACATGACGAAAAGAGCACTTAAATAGACCTACAGATTTGTCTGCATCCAATGTGGCAAACTATGTAGGTCCTAACTGGGTTTGCATGGTCGTGTACAATACTACTTTTCCCCCTTATTCTTCGAAGTCGGAGACCTTGCCCTATTACCTCCCTTTCGGTCAGCACTCTTGGCATGCCTTGCAGTTGAGGAAACAGTGCGGGGATATACAAATCATTAGAATAATGCTATTAAAAGGCGGCCCCTGCGGGTCAGTCGTAATCATACTGTAATAACTGAAGGGAGGTAACTCAACTTATAACCCTGCTATGCACACCGTCATCCAAGATAGTGCAGAATGTGTGCATAGCAGGGTTATAACAATACTTTACATTTGATACAAAGAGTTAACCTCCTTATTGTACTGTTTAGGATCAACACGACCTGCCTCCCAAATCTTGTTCTAAAATAATCTAAAACGTTTAAAAAATATATTCACACAGTATAAAAGTACATAACTTTGGCAGACCTTATAAATTCATTCATAAATGTACATTTCTTATTCCAAATGCTAGTACTGCATTCCTACAGTACTTCCCTAGTGTCATTAGATCATGGGAATGGGTTGCCTGAATCAGCCAGGAAAAAAACCTGGTACTGTTCACCAAATAAAGATCTTAGCGAGTCCCGGGAGACCTTGTGGTCATACAGTTTTAGTTTACGTTTTTTGACAGTGGTCAGCAGGTCATCGTGAGGCCCAATGACCATTGTCCGAATTTCATTTTTGATGCGGTCTTTGTAGTTGATACCTAGGAGCCTTCTAGAACCCAATTCCATCGCTTGGATCCTCCTCTCTAGTTCTGCAGTTAGCGTCTAAGATTCGCAAGCATCCAGTAGGTGGGGGGGCGTGTTGGCCGAGTGCTTAAGTGCTTGGTTTCCGAACCTACTGTCCTGGGTTCGAATCTCGGTGAAGACTGGAATTATAAATTTCGGGATTTTCAGGGCGCCCCTGAGTCCACCCAGCTTTAATGGGTACCTGACTTAAGTTGCGGAAAAGTAAAGTTGGTCGTTGTGCTGGCCACATACTTTCATGAACAATTTACGCACCGCCTTAAGTAGAAGTTAGACTATAATAGAAGAACTTGATGTGCAATCTTACTGGACAGACTCCTAGCAATATTTAAGTATTAGAATATAAATAGTGTTATAAATTTAGGACAATCGCTCATCAAATAAAAAAATATGGATAATCCAACCGTCGGAACCCAAAGTTTCTTCCATAGAAATGAGCTGGAATCCACCATTTCTTTAGTTCCTTCTCTAAATCCTATCATCGCTTGTGTTGAACAGTGCGCTGGTGCGTACCAAAGGCGTCGGCGTAAGAGCAGAGTTATAATAATAGAATGATAAATTAAAGAGCACTATCAGCTTCAGAAAGGAAGAATTGAAATTGAAAGAAAAAAGAATCAGCTTTTGTTGCTACTTGCTACTTGTTTCAGGTGTTTCTTCTGATGTGTGATTATTACGTTGTAGCCCAGGCCTCTCGCAAGACATCTGGGGATGCCGGCGGGAAGGATTCGAACCCTGGACCTTTGAGACGATAGTCCTCATCGCATACCACACAACAAGGTAGCAAGTAGGGTACGAATAGATTTAGAAATTTCGCACTTCAGCAACCGCGTTGCTCAAAATGATAAAATTATCTGGATAACTTTACTCGGGATCTAAATAGGTCAGGTGACATTGGCAAGATCAGAATGACATAGCTAATGTCATATTTGCTAGTTTCCAGGTCACAGGTCATCCGACTGTTGATCAATGAATTTTTTTTTTAAATCTGAAATTCCCCCCCCCCCCCCACCCTGTGATATCCCATTCACGAAGATCATTGTCTTTTAAATATGTGGGTCTTTGTAGCTGAAGTGATATGATCACGGGGGCCAGCAGGGCGGAAATAAGATATCAAATATCAATAACAGTTTCGATTGGCTGATATGATTTTAAGCTCCAGTGGTTTCAATTAATTTTCATTGTTAATTAACAGAGACCATCTTTAGGAATGCGTTCTGAAATGCTAAGATCTAATTCATCTAAACGCTTTACGGCTTCGATAGACGTCTCGTAAATATTTGAAATAAACAAACAGAAATTTCTCATTTCATTTTAATCTAGGTCTTGACCTATTAAACATTGGCTTATAATGTAGGTCTATTTTGAGACAAGGTGAAGACAGAGGGGAATTCCCTTCTGTAGAAAATGTTTTTGTCTGCGGTTGTAAGAATGCATTTTACATGATGGTAGTTGAGTTGTTTTTTTTTCCCGGCTGTAAATTGACTTTTATTTAAAAGTTCATCTTTTTTTTTTTTTTTTGGTTGGGGTGGGGTGGGGGTGGGGTGGGGAGGGTAGAGCTGCTGTCAGAAACACGAACTGCAAAAAAAAAAAAAAAAAAAGCGAGCTTATAAAAAATCCGACTATTACTGATCGACACGCATGAAAGAATGTATTTGTCCAGACAATCCGAGGACGAAAAATGAAATATATTTTGTTGTCCCATGAGGCTGGCTCTAAAATTATTATCACAATTTCTAATCAGCCTTCTTTTAGAATCAGGGGTTCGCGACCCACAGGTTGAGCATTTGCCAGGGGTCGCCTAAGACCATCGGAAATTTCGTTTTTTTCGTCTATTTTCCATTTGAACTTTTGTTTTGTAATACGATTAAGTGTTTTACCATAAAGCACAAGTGATACCAAATCAGTCATCGTTATATATGCTACTGCTCTATTCGAATTGAAGATGAAAATAAATTGAATATAAAAGAAAAGTAATAGTAATAAAATTGGTAATATAAATTTATCTAAGTTGAATAATTCACTCTGTAAATCTTCCGAGAGGTTAGCATTCACATTATTGGTAATATATTGAAGTCACAAATCCTTACATTACATCATAGCCAGAGGCAAAAAGTGCGAGGGATGGGAAAAATAATTAAATCTTAAACGAACTTACGTTGGTAAACTATGTAACAAAAACGATTTTTAAAGTTTTGAATATATATATACATGTATATCAGATAAGAAGTTAGGTGCATGTCAGAAGGAAGAATCCCTAAAGATATCTTATATGCCGAGCTTGTGGATTGAGTTAGATCCAAAGGCAGCCCAAGACTAACTTACAGAGATGTCTGCAAGCGATACATGAGAACTAGAGGCATCAACCAAAGTATGTGGAAGGAGATAGCCCAAAATCGGACAGCATGAAGACAGACTGCGTGTGCTGGTACGAACCACGCCAACATAAAAAAAAAGCAATAACGAAGCTGCCTTAGTCAAGAGAAAGGACAAAAAAATGGTGCCCTGTCAGCTAGCCCTAAAACAGATGAATACACATGCATAAACTTATATTATGAAATATAGACGTAATCTACCGCTCCAGAATTGCCTTGATTAGCCACACCAGATTCTTCCCCGTCTCAAGATGAAACCAAAGCTAGTGACTCATCTGTTGTCTTCCGAGACATCCATTGGCCTCCTTCAGTCGTAGAACGACTATGGTTCATCTCAGAGCACACTTCCTCATGTGGCTTTGGAGCCCTATTTTGGAGAGACACTCCCCCGTCCACAGATAGCGCAGGTTAAGGTGGCTTTTGCTTCGGTGGTAGAGGAGCTGGCCGTTTTTTTCGGATTGTACGTTTTTCTTCCTGAGCTGAGACCCATGTGCTTTCACTGTCCTAGCTTTCTTGGTCACTCTCTCTCTCTCCATCTGGTGCGGTCTAGAGCTATGTCTTCCGAGAGAGAAGGAGCCAAATAAAAAGTGAAGTGAAACCAGGTCGTCAACGAAACTCCGTCAGACATGCAACAGTTACCGCACATGATATGCAATTAGGCTTTAATCCCCCCCCCCCCCTTGAAGTAGATGTCGTGTACGCCTCTGGCATTTCATAAACAGAATTACTTGACCCACGCATTGGACTGGCTCTGCTGACGAGTTACGATTTCTGTCATACGTGATATGTGTGTGTTTGACGTGTGTGTGTGACGTGTGTGTGTGTGTGTGACGTGAAAGTGTCAAACTGTCAAAACTTTCCCTCGCTCACCTGACGTCATTTGTCGTGGGTGTACAAGCCGCCTATTTAAGTTTAACCTACTGAATCAAAAGGCGGCTCCATAAATTGGCTATCGGGATTACATTTGGCGAGTAAGTGTGGGAGGCGCTGTGGCTGAGGGGTAAAGCAATCGGCTTCCGATCGAGCGGTCCCGGGTTCGAATCCGTCTAGTGTTGTTTTTTTTTTAATTGTGTGTTCACCAACCTTTAATGGGTACCTGACATTAGTAGGGTAAAGGTAAAGGCGGTTAGTCGTTGTACTGGCCACATGACACCCTCGTTAACCGTTGGCCACAGAAACAGATGACCTTTATATCATCTGCCCTATAGATCGCAAGGTCTCAACGTATAACTTTACTCGCGATGATGATTTCATGTGGCCAGTACAACGACTAACCGCCTTTGTATATAATAGAAAACAAGGACTAGGAATTGAATATACACACTGTAGTCAATTTAAGGCAAGCACTCAACGAAAGTGAGGCGCGGTGGCTGAGCGGTAAAGCGCTTGACTTCCGAACCGGGGTCCTGGGTTCGAATCCTGGTGAAGACTGGGATTTTTAATTTCGGGATCTTCGGGCACCTCTGAGTCCACCCAGCTCTAATGGGCACCTGACATTAATTAGGGAAAAGTAAAGGCGGTTGGTCGTTGTGCTGGCCACATGACACCGTGGGCCACAGAAACAGATGACCTTTACATCATCTGCCCTATAGACCACAAGGTCTGAAAGGGGAACTTTACTTTACTTTACTACTCAACGAAAGTATGTAAAAAATAGACGATCTATTAATTTACAGTTAAAGATACACAGTGAGACATGGAATTCATCTATCAAGTCACAAGGAGTCTTGTCTTTAGTTCTACAAGTCCTTTTCTACCTAAACACTAGTACAGACCACCGACACACTTCCCAGTGTCGCTCGAGGTCCTCGATACAGTTCACTGGTAGCATTAACGGGTCCCAGACAAACTCAGGTTCGGTCTGTTACATAGGTTAGTGTTGAAAAAAACAACACCTTTACTTCTTATAACTACTTTACAAAACAACGCCTTGCTTCAGCTTTTTTTTTTTAGTTTTTCAAGACATTTTTGTGTAGTGTTAGAGATCTCCATGTCCCGTCTAGGTGTAATATATATAGGTCTATTTTGTTAATATATATATAGGTCTGTGCAGGGGCGGACTAGGTGTCAAAATCGGCCCTGGCATTTCTATTCAATCAGGCCCATAAATTGCATATTATATGATGGGCATCCAATTATAGGCATGCATGTCCTCAAAATCGGTATGGCGAGTATCGAATAAAATGAGCTCTATATTTTTACCAGAAATATAGGCCTTATGATGCTTTTCAATCGCTAAGTGTGTAGGCCTTAAAAGGATGAAGCCTACTAGTAGCACTGTCTACGGATGTAGGCTATTACATTATTTCGGAAAATGTGTTAGATCAAATTAGTATTACACTGTAGAGAGATTTTTTTAAAAACACGATGCCGCTTTTATAAGAGAACATTATAAAACCTTTGACAATTTAATACATGGTGGCATCCATGCGGCTCTTTCGTTGGCCCACCGGCCCATTTAGGTATCGGCCCACCGGGCATTTGCCCAAATGCCCATATAGCCAGTCCGCCACTGGGTCTGTGGCACAACTGTTTTATTAATATATATAGGGCTGTGGCACAACTATTTTGTTGATATATATATAGGTCTGTGGCACAACTATTTTGTTGATATATATATAGGTCTGTGGCACAACTATTTTGTTAATATATATAGGTTTGTGGCACAACTATTTTGTTAATATATATAGGTCTGTGGCACAACTATTTTGTTAATATATATAGGTTTGTGGCACAACTATTTTGTTAATATATATAGGTCTGTTGCACAACTATTTTGTTAACATATATAGGTCTGTGGCACAACTATTTTGTTAATATATATAGGTCTGTGGCACAACTATTTTGTTGATATATATATAGTTATGTGGCACAACTATTTTGTTAATATATATAGGTTTGTGGCACAACTATTTTGTTAATATATATAGTTCTGTGGCACAACTATTTTGTTAATATATATATAGGTCTGTGGCACAACTATTTTGTTGATATATATATAGGTCTGTGGCACAACTATTTTGTTGATATATATATAGGTCTGTGGCACAACTATTTTGTTGATATATATATAGGTCTGTGGCACAACTATTTTGTTAATATATATAGGTTTGTGGCACAACTATTTTGTTAATATATATAGGTCTGTTGCACAACTATTTTGTTAACATATATAGGTCTGTGGCACAACTATTTTGTTAATATATATAGGTCTGTGGCACAACTATTTTGTTGATATATATATAGGTCTGTGGCACAACTATTTTGTTGATATATATATAGGTCTGTGGCACAACTATTTTGTTGATATATATATATAGGTCTGTGGCACAACTATTTTGTTGATATATATATAGGTCTGTGGCACAACTATTTTGTTGATATATATATAGGTCTGTGGCACAACTATTTTGATATACCATTTACCAGAAAAAAATAACTTATCATCAACACTTTATTTCGTACACCGGTTACACCCAAAAATAAAACTAGCTATTATTATTCTTCCGCCATGTATGAAAATCTTCATCTAGTCAGTTTTGTGTCGTCAAGCTCTAGCCTCTTTTTTGGAGTCGAATAATAAATACACAGCATTCGAACCAGTGGCGTATCTAGGTGTGGGAGGAGGTGGGGGGGGGTCCAATTTTTTAAAATCCCCCCCCCGGGCCCCAAAATGAGGGGATTCTCCCAAATGAGTGTCACCATTTTTTCTTACATTAAATATCTAGCCAAAGCCATGTTATCTTGCTATTCATGTTGTTATGTCAATAAGTGACCATTATGCATGTATTCAACACATTAGACTTATATGATTACATAAGTACATTATCTCATGTCATGATGTCAAATGTCAAAATACAGGGGTCCCCTAAAAAGGCCCCCCCCCGGGACCAAAAACCCATGCTACGCCACTGATTTGAACGACGTCATCAATACCCTGAACATTTCCACAGGTGGGTGAAGAGGCAGGCCATAGAAATGTTTCTCATTTGAAAGAGTACCACTGGGATTCCACTTGGCAAGGACCGAGTGACCAGTCTTATGCCTGTCCGGTCCAACTAAAGTTTAGATGGCCGTTAACTTGTATTATCTTATAAATAACAGACGTTCCTTCAAAAGATAAGATAATTACGGCCTTCCCGTATTTGTTAATCAAGTCGTTCACGTCAATTAATGACTTAAACTCTGCCTGGTCGTGCCGTTTGCGCGCTGGACTGTCGTTCGGATTCATCGACGGTCGAGGGTTCAAACCCTGCCCGCTCCCATCCCCCGTCGTCCTGCGGGAGATTTGGACTAGGAAGTAAACTATCTTCAACTCTGAAGGAACATCCGAATTATGTAAAACATTTTACAAAACAAATCGAATTCTCATTAAAGTAAAGTAAAGTTCCCCTTTCAGACCTTGCGATCTATGGGGCAGACGATGTTAAGATTATCTGTATCTTTGGCCAACGATTAGCGAGCAGGGTGTCATGTAGCCAGCACAAGAACCAACCGCCTTTACTTTTCCCAACTAATGTCAGGTACCCATCAGAGCAGGGTGATCTCAGGGGCACCATAAAAAAATCACGAAATTCAAAATCCCAGTCTTCATCAAGATTCGAACCCAGGACCCACTGTTTGGAAGCCAAGTGCTTTACCACTCAGCCATCGCTATCCCCGAATTCTCATTAAGACAAAAAAAAAGTATGAATTATATTGAAGTAGAATTTCTATAGTGTATACAGTTTGAATGAAACATAAAAACAACTTACATAATTTTCTGGCTTTGTCTTTCTAATACCAAACATCTGACTTCTGCGTCTACGGGTGCGTATAAAAACAGGAAAAGAAGACGACACAAGAAAGTATAACAATAACGAAACAATTAAACAATATTCACACTAGTAACTCATAGGCCTATTTTGAAAAAGACAATTTTGTGTCTGAAAATAATGTATCAGTTAATCCAATAATGATAATAGCGTCCCTGAGACCATCTTGGCTCCGATGACTCTGTCCGGTATGCGAAGACAGGAGTCGCTTTTTTTTTTTTGGCGCTATACGAGTTGTGAGCTCTTTAACCTGCTGGATTTGCACTACAAACTGAAGCAGACGTGGATAGATAGAGCGTGGTTGGGGGGGGGGTCTGGGGAAAGGGAGGGAATGAGATTTTGGTAGGGACGCCTACATGTGCGGAGGCGTGGGGTGGGGGGGGGTGATATCGTAGCGGGATTTATGACATGGAAGCTCCCGTTGTCCCCCTACCCCCGGGACTTTTTAATGACTACCAGATTTCGTGTTGAGGAGCAGAAGTGACCTTGACATAGAATTATTGACATACAGATGACAGGTTGTTTGGTAAAATGTATGGATACTTGTACATGTAGAATCCATTGTGTAGGCCTCCTTTCAACCCACACGCTTTGCTGAAGTTTGCTGAACTTTACATTGAAACAGTTTAAGACATTCTCCTAGATTTACATTGAAACAGTTTAAGACATTCTCTGACATTCACATTGAAATAGTTTAATACATTCTCTGACATTCGCATTGAAACAGTTTAAGACACTCTCTGAGATTCACATTGAAACAGTTTAAGACATTCTCTGAGATTCACATTGAAACAGTTTCATTTCCAGGTACCAAACATACACACACACACACACACATACACGAACGCGCGCACACACACACACACACACGCACACACACAAATACATACATAGATGCATACATTGGGAAGACATAGCACTAGACCGCACTAGTTGGAGAGAGACGGTGACCAAGAAAGCTATGGACAGATAGAAAACATGGACCTCAGCTCTGGAAGAGAAGTGTGCCATACGGAAAATGGCCGGCTCCTCTACCACCAAAGCGAAAGCCACCTTAACATGTGATATATGTGGACGGGAGTGCCTCTCCAAAATAGGGCTTCACAGCAATATGAAAAAGTGTTCGAGATGAACCATAGTCGTTCTACGACTGAAGGAAGCCAACAATATAACATACACAGATTATATACAACATACATACATACATACATACATACATACATACATACATACATACATTCATACATACATACATACACACCCATTACACCAAAGTTACATCCTCTCTGGACGAAGTGGTTGGCTTATCTCCAGGCATGAGTTGAAAGATTTTTAAAACTCACCGCTAAGACCTGCATCGAAGTCTACTTTATCTAGCGATGTGTCTTTGTTGATTGTATTTGTGTTTTGAGTCTGTATTCACATCTAAATCATTATTGTAATAGCAGCAATGTTGAGGTCGACAACTGTAGTCAAACTGAATTTCCCATTTTTTTTTTTCTGGACCAATGAAAATTATCTTATCTTATCTTATCTTATCTTATCTTATCTTATCTTATCTTATCTTATCTTATCTTATAAACAACTTTTTCTCTAGTCATGAAGGCGTAGCTGGGGTGGGGGTCCAAATTTGGTATCCCCCCCCCCACCCGGGCCCCCACTCGAGGCGGTCTCAGAAATGAGCGTCCGAAATGTGTTTTTACATTAAATATTAAGCCATTATTTCATGTCATGATGTTGCACTTCAAAATGCAGGGGCCTCTAAAGAGGTCAAGCCTCCGCCCCAGGGGGCCGTCATACTCCATTTCTGTCTTTAATTTTAGGAAACGTTTTTACTATTTGAGTCATCTACATTTTCTTAAGGAAAAGATAATTTGATTAAATATAAAAATAAGTCATCGAAAAAAACAAACAAACACCAAATTAAATCCAATGTTTTAGGACAAGTTACGCAAATATTTTATAGTTAAATTAAAAGCCTGACTTCTAGTAGACTACTACTAAAGTCGATGGCCGTTTGAAAAAAAAAATGTCAAAAGTAGTTAGTTGTATTCGGTCAGAGATTAAAATCTAAATATACCTTTGAAAAAAAAAAAAAGAATTCGTATTTTCGCTAATTTATTATTTCGCCTTTTTAAAAAAATCTAGATTAACAGTTCTTAAATTGCGGGGGGCGCACCCCTAAGTGGTACGATGTGCTAAGGGGGCGCTAAAGTGGTCAGGGGACAAAATCTTTTTAGTATTTTAATAGTCCTTATTAATTCGCCTACAGGCGTCTTCAACAACATTGACAGGAGACTCAAGACTTTTTTTTTTTAAATATTATTATTATTTTTTTTTTAGAGAAAACCATTTCAAATGAACGCGACTGTTTTCGACATGTCAGCCCCGTCGAATTTATTTCTTCTGACTTTTCTACAGCGTTCTGTTAACGACTTATGCGTGACAAATAAAATAAATAAAAACAAAAAAAAAATTTAAAAAATCAAAGCTTATATTAAGCGTAATTGTATCCATTCCATTAAATTAATTAAATTTGTAATAGATCTTGACTAACAATAAAAAAGCATTTATAAAAATAAATTAAAAAAAAAATAACAAAGGAAACTACATTAATTTGAACTTGTAGGCTAAAGCCTTCTCAGGCTTCTCAAGCCAACGCGGTTACCACTCTGCTAGCGAAAAGTCTATGAACATGGAAGATTGTATATTTATCTAGTGTTTCTATTTCTTGTTTGCGTTCACTAAGCCTAATATAAAGGGGACTAATTCAGCTTGTACCACCACTTCAGTCAAGTTCTATTTCTTTCCTTTGTTTGAGATGTTTGATGTTTAATTTCTGAAAAAACAACGTCCATTGTTTGACAACATATCTGGAATGAATAGCACCAACACAACCCCCTGCCCCAACTCGAAATGACAGACCGTTAAAAACTCACAAACAGGGCCGGATTTACACTTGCTAAGGCCCTAAGGTATTTGGGATATGGGGCCCCGTGTAATCAAAATAACTCAATTTTTCCTTTGATTTTTTCTTTAAAATGATTGAAAATATCACTAAAACCATTTTTGGGGGGCTGGGGGCCCCTAAGCTTTAGTTTATGTCGCCTATAGTTAAATTCAGCCCTGCTTACGAATGCTTCAAACGAAATTGATTTGTTCAAGTTCGATGATTAAAATTTTGAGAACCGGTGATCTAGACTCAGACTCTTTTGTTGATGATTTGCATTCGGTCAATATTCTCAAAGACTTTCAAATAATATGTCTACAAAGATAATAGCACACATTAGAAAGAGGGAGAGGGGGGGGGGAGAAAGGGGGCGACTTCTGATCTCGAGAAATTGATTTTATAAAAAAAGGTTAGAGCTTCCCCAGAATCTCTGAAATTCATGTTGTATGTTTGGTGGACCTTTGTAGAATATCTGGTGGATTTTTTTCTAACATATCTGGTGGACCTTTGTAAAATATATGGTGGACCTTTGTAAAATATTTGGTGGACCTTTGTAAAATGTGTTGTGGACCTTTGTAAAATTATTGGTGGACCTTTGAAAATGGTTGGTGGACCTTTGTAAAACGTCTGGTGGACCCTTTTAAAATGTGCAATGGACCTTTGTAAAATGTTTGTTGGACCTATGTAAAATATTTGGTGGATCTTTATAAAATGTTTGGTGGATCTTTGTAAAATGTTTGGTGGATCTTTGTAAAATATTTGGTTGGATCTTTGTAAAATGTTTGTTGGATCTTTGTAAAATATTTGGTGGATCTTTGTAAAATGTTTGTTGGATCTTTGTAAAATATTTGGTGGATCTTTGTAAAATATTTGTTGGATCTTTGTAAAATATTTGGTGGATCTTTTTAAAATGTTTGTTGGATCTTTGTAAAATGTTTGGTGGATCTTTGTAAAATGTTTGGTGGATCTTTGTAAAACGTCTGGTGGACCCTTTTAAAATGTGCAATGGATCTTTGTAAAATGTTTGGTGGATCTTTGTAAAATGGTTGGTGGACCTTTGTAAAACGTCTGGTGGACCCTTTTAAAATGTGCAATGGACCTTTGTAAAATGTTTGTTGGACCTATGTAAAATATTTGGTGGATCTTTGTAAAATGTTTGGTGGATCTTTGTAAAATATTTGGTTGGATCTTTGTAAAATATTTGGTGAATCTTTGTAAAATATTTGGTTGGATCTTTGTAAAATATTTGGTGGATCTTTGTAAAATATTTGGCTGGATCTTTGTAAAATATTTGGTGGATCTTTGTAAAAATTTGGTTGGATCTTTGTAAAATATTTGGTGGATCTTTGTAAAATATTTGGTGGATCTTTGTAAAATATTTGGTTGGATCTTGGTAAAATATTTGGTGGATCTTTGTAAAATATTTGGTGGATCTTTGTAAAATGTTTGGTGGATCTTTGTAAAATGTTTGGTGGATCTTTGTAAAATGTTTGCTGCACTTCACAAAAAAGTTTTGGTGGACCTGAAAGAAATATTTGGTGGACCTGAAAGAAATATTTGGTGGACCTGAAAGAAATATTTGGTGGACCTCAAAGAAATATTTGGTGGACCTCAAAGAAATATTTGGACCTCAAAGAAATATTTGGTGGACCTCAAAGAAATATTTGGTAGACCTCAAAGAAATATTTGGTGGACTTTTCCACGGACAACGCTTCAGGGCCTCAACGTGTCGCCCGAATGGAAACGGTCATAAGAGGAGACAATTAGGCCCAAATGGAAGCAAAATAAAACCCTGTTGGACGCCTGAGAACTAAAACTAGCGGGAATGTAAGAGCGCCCTAACTCCTATGACACAATCCAAGCAGCGTTCCTATACGTTTTTTTTATGGAAGACACCCTTTTGGCAACTATAATAAATAGAATGAAAATGGAGGCGTTTCCCTGGTGTGCTCGGCCTCTAGTCCTATCGGTAAAAGGGATATAACGTATTTACATCAGCTTAACTTTCTCCCAGACAGAACAACTGTATAATTGAGGAGGCGGGGGGGGGGGAGTTTCAGTTGGTCTACACTACAGCCGTGTTTCCCTAACTTTCTCCATACCGGAACACTTCACACATGTTGTGTATTTAGCGGAACACTTCACACATGTTGTGTATTTAGCGGAACATTTTGCTTATTTCTTTAGAGAAATTATTGTCGTGGCCTCGTAGTTAATGATGGACCTCATTCACCAATCGTAAACAAGCCACGTGCTTCTCTATCTCTTCTATACAAATTATGATCTAATTTTAATTAGTTATAGATATTGGGTAGGCCTATCAACTAACATTTTTTTTTATCAATAGTATTACAGACCGATGGTTTTGGTTCGTGGAACACCTATTCAGGCCTCGCGGAACACTAGGGTTCCGTGGAACACAGTTTGGGAAACACTGGTCTAGTGTTGAGTCCTAAGCTCAATTCTTACGTCAGTGACTAAGTTGGTGGTCTTTGCTGAAATGTTTGGCAGGCCTCTCTGAAAAGTTTACGACAGTGAACAGCCTTAGAAAAGAATTGAACAGAAACTCTTGTTACTATTCTCTTTTAAAAGAGATGGCCTATGCACTTTCCGAAAGACAAGAGTCAACCATGATTACACAAGTTGACGAATGATGAGCCCTAAGGGAAATAGCTGTGTTATAAGACACTTTTATCTATGAATAGATCACGGCTATGTTGTAAACAGCTTGGTTTCGAGATTATCAATTCAAGTGTTTTAACATCATGTATCGCCAGTGGCTATCATTTATCACTAGATGTCATGGCCAACGCGTTATGTTACGTAAGAATGGTAGCACAAACAAACAATGGTGACTGACTGACTGACTGACTGACTGACTGAAGGCTGTTTTGTATGGATGTTTTTGTTTAAAAAAAGATTTTAAAAGATTGATTGTACATTGACTAATTAAATATCTCGTTGTTGTTTTTTAGTCACCTTTTTTTTTTGTTCGGCTGTCAAACAGAAATAGTAAAAGAAAGAGAGAGAGAGAGAGAAAATGAGGAGAGACAATGGGAGTGAAGGGGAGAGATGAAGAGAGATAAAGAGAGTGTGAATGAAAGAGAAAGGAGAAAGTAGAAGGAGCAAAAAAAAAGTGAAACAAAAAAAATTATAAATAAAATACTTAAAAAAAACACAAAGCATAAAATAAGCGTACTTGTATCAATTAGTTTGGATCAATCATGTAATTATATTAGTAATAGCTCTAAATTAACTATAAACAAGCATTTATAAACAATTAAAAAGGGGGAAACCTACGGCTTAAGCCTTTTCAGGCTTCTCAAGCCAACACGGTAACCACTTTGCTTAGTGGAGAGCTTATGAACATTAAAGATTGTTTAGTTATCTATTGTTTCTATAGTGTCGGCTTATTTTTCAGGTTTGTGTTCCCTTACTCTCAGACGGCGACCTATAAAAGGGATTAATTCACCTTATACCGCCACTTCAGTCAATTACTATTTCTTTCCCTTTTTCGAGATACCAAACAAAAATAATTTATAACCAATAGTTAATTAACTTTTTTTTTTATTGATTCTTGTGTTGTCAGATACAAGAAATAATTGTGTAAAATTTATTTCCGCTTGATCAGAGAATGGGTGTGGGAGACATAAAATGTATAAACTTTTTACCAGACAGACAGACAAAGAGAGTAAGTTGATCTAAGCTTTTTAAAAAGTGAAAGAAAGGCAGAGAGAGAGAGAGAGAGAGAGAGAAGGAGGGTAGACAGAGAGGCAGATCATGAAATAGTGAAAAACAAAAAAAAAAAACAAAAGAAGAGAGGAAATGAAGAAAACAGGAAGAAATGAAGGAGAGAGAAAGACAGAAAAATCATTTGAAGAAAACTATTTTATGATATCCAAAGAGCTCTCTGCTCCGACACGCGACAATAACAAAGGAAGATTAAACATTTCCAGAAGGGAATGAAACTTAATACTAATTATCAATTTCAAATAATACCCACACAAAAAAAAAATTGATTTGAATAACTCTGAATCTTTGATGAAACATAAATACCCAAAAGAAACATAGATCTGAACCCAAGTCTTATTAAGTTTTTTTGTGTAGATATTCTAAAAACATGACGGGAAAAAAAGGAAGAAATTAATTAGATTTGTATTGTATAGACTTGCAACTACTGCCGATAGCTAGAAATGGCTAGCTCTTTATTTCTTGTGTACGGAATGCAGGACGTTTTGATACCTGATATATTTTAAAAGAATTAGGCTCATTTTCTGTGCTAATTCTTGCACTGTAGCATCAAAAACTGTGATCGCAGCTGTGTATCAAGGACTGGCCTCTTTAGTCACACAAGAAGTTGCAAAGGGAATAGATCATCTCTCGAGATGCCACACAACATCAAATTTCTTAACTCTTTCTCCTGTAGCGAAAATTTATTTTCATATCGTAGTTGGCAACAGTGAAGCGGTGGGAAGCGTGGTCGAGAGACTAAGTGCGCTTGAACTTGGCTTGTCTTGGCTACCTAGAAGGGGGCTCGAGGTTCGACACCCGACTCGGGCAGAGTTGTGTTGCCTAAAGGCAGCACGGAAAACCAACTCCTAGATACCCCCTCCCCCCCCCCCAACTGGTCCACAAATGAGATTGGACCAAAGCGCTCTGAACATGAAAGCATGAAAGTAGCGCTATATAAAATCTATAATAATAATACCTGGCATTGTTAAGTTGATCTATGCATTTTAAAATCTCTGCTGATCTTCCTTTCTTAATTACCCCCCCCCCCTTTTTTTTTTTTAGGTTACCTTATATCGTCACCACATTTCCCCCTATCGCTTATTTATATGTTCTATGAAATAATGTACGTTTTTGGGAAGACGCAGCCTTAGGAGTTAGACCGCACTAGATGGAGAGAGACGGTGACCAAGAAAGCTATAGACAGCGGGAAAACATGGGCCTCAGCTCTTGAAGAGAAGCGTGCCACACGGAAAATGGCCGGCTCCTCTACCACCAAAACTAAAGCCACCTTGACCTGCAATATATGTGGACGGGAGTGTCTCTCCAAAATAGGGCTCCACAGCCACATGAACAAGTGTTCGAGATGAACCATAGTCGTTCTACGACTGAAGCAGGCCAATGAATGCAAGCCTAATCTAAAGCATCTCTAAATAAACAAAGAGCCGATTCACGTGTTAAAAATCCCTAAAAAAAACAACAACTTAAGCTTATCTAAAGGGGAAGAACTCCGCCCTTAAAGCTATATCAACCAATATGTACAAGCTATTTCCCGTATTCGATTTCAAACAAAATAATTATTTACCAATAATTGATTGACTAATTCAGTGTTTTTGTTTATTGATTCACGTTTTTAGGTAAAATAAATAATTGTTTAAAGTATTAAGTTGATCGGAGAGTACGCGAGGAAAAAAAAAACGTTAACAATTATTTAAGGGGACTAAACCCAACAAATTTAGCCATATAAGTGTATACTGAAGTTATAGTTTCCCTTGTTGCTACTAAACAAAATAATTAATCATCCGTAATTAATTGTCTGTTTGGTTCCTTTTTAAAAAAAAATTGATTTATGTCTTTTCTGTGTGAGAAATAGCGTTTACACACTTATTACCGGACAGATAGACAGACAGACAGAGTGAGTTGACATAAGCTTTGTAAAAATGTATCTCGAAAATTGGACAAATTGATTCAAAAGAAAAAAAAAACAAATATTATTAATGGGGCTTCGATAATGATAGTCTACGATTTAGGTCAGTGACCTGAAACTATAGAGAGACATGACGCAGTGGAAGCTCAATTATCCAGCTATTTTTCCAAGACAGACCAGGGGCGGAGTTTGGAATTATAAGAAGGCGTTGTTTTCTAAGATGAATGGAAACATGCAGTCTTTTACTTGGTAACGAGATCCAAAATACGACCTACACATTTTGCCACATCTGATGGACACGAGTATAATCAATAAAAAACTAACATTTAAAAAAGTCAAAGATATATATTGATACAAGCGTGATGGCTGAGTGATAAAGCGCTTGGCTTCAGAACCGAGGGAGCCTCGGGGTTCGAATCTAGGTGAAGGCTGTGATTTCGAATTTCCGTTTTTTTGTTTGTTTGGACGCCCCTGATTCCAGCATGACATTAGTTTAGGAAAATAAAGGAGGCTGGTCTTTTTTTTTTTCTTCTTTGAGTTTGTTTTTTATTAAGATTTTTTTCTGGCGTGACCTTGACATCTGTTAAAAGGCTTTAAAAAAGGCGGGAAGATGAATGATTGTGTTAGTGTTAAGATAGTTTTGTTGATGATCCCAGGTATGCAGAAGCTGGGGTATTTTCCCTAGAACTAAAAAAACACATCTTTCTTCTTCTCTTCTTTAAATACAGCCAAATAAAATCTAGGGTGACACTAGTCTCTAAACCTGGTTGTTTTTTAAACAACCCACAAAAAAGTAAAAAAAAACTCGTTTAGATTAATGCATCCTGACCTTCCGCCCGTCCGTCTGTCTGTTTAGATCATAAAATCTAAAAACGCTATTGAAATTTCTATTTGACCACAGCAAAGGAGACTTTTGTCTTTTAAATAACTTATAAAATTAAATATGCAGGCAATTATACAAACATACCATTTTTAAAACATGATTTTAATTCTTATATAACATATACTAAACATATTGACACTGCCAGGGACACGATACACACTGGCAATTATTCCCAAGAATATAGATTCATTTTTGACTATATTGTATATTTTTCATTTACCGTTAGGTATTTATTGCCAGGTAATACGCGACACAAAAAGAAAAGAACCAAAAAAAAAATTAATAAATTTAAAACTTGAGAAGCTAAAGGAATGACTGTAAAATTCTTAAAAACATAAGTTTAATTTCTGGAGACTTTTTTTTTGAGCCAAATCTTGTGACTTCTAAATAACCCCATCAGCACCCCTGCGTAGAACTAGTTCCGCAGCTAATACATTTTTAATGAGACCTGAGGGGCGGGGCCAGCCCGCTGACGCTGAGTACCCTCCCCGCACCTACTGATGGTACTTGGTACTAAACGACGATCAGGGTCGTTACGGGAGATACGTTGAGGGGTGGGGGGGGGGCGGAACGGGGGGTGGGTCCTGGTAGTTTTGCTAAGTATCAGTGAATGTTTTTGGACAAAGCGAGGCCAGCTGTAAGCACGGGCCCGAACCTGAGAAACCACGTGGAAACCAGATAAAAACATATGGAAACCAGATGAGTTTTATGACATAACTAGCTACCGAAATCAACCTTGACCTTGACAGTCATAACCAACAAACAAGTAACAGAAAATGTACTGGCATCTCACATATCTATTAGAACCTGTATGAATTACTGCTGAATTACACTTTAGTACTGGCTAGGACTGAAAGTCTTAGACAGATTAATAGATAGATAGATAAATAGATAGATAGAAATAGATAGATAGATAGATAGATAGATAGATAGATAGATAGATAGATAGATAGATAGACAGACAGACAGACAGACAGACAGACAGATAGATAGATAGATAGATAGATAGATAGATAGATAGATAGATAGATAGATAGATAGATAGATAGATAGATAGATAGATAGATAGATAGATAGATAGTAAGACAAACATACAGACAGACAGACAGACAGACAGATAGATAGATAGATAGATAGATAGATAGATAGATAGATAGATAGATAGATAGATAGATAGATAGATAGATAGATAGATAGATAGATAGATAGATAAAAGTGCCAATGAAAAAGGACTACTTAAACATCTTAACTATCAAAAGACTCTCTTTACATAGATTCTGTCTGGAAGCTTAAATAGACCCCATAATGTAAACAAATAATCAGATATTAAACTTTTGAAAACTTTTTTATTCTTTGCTTTGTAATATTCCGATACAACCTAACTGATTCAGATACATAAAGAAAAAAAACATAAATAAATGCAAGACACTCTATCACACACCATGCACTCGTGCGCACTATCACTCAGTCTAAGTACTCACCTTGATCTAGTTAGTCTTCACACGCCCCTGAAAGGCCCCACAAGACCGAGACTGTCAAAGCCCGGGGTCTGTAGTTTAAGTATCAGGAGGAGGGGGTTGTGCACGTGGGAGAGAGAGAGAGAGTGAGAGCGAGAGACGCAGGCCAAAAGACCGCAGAACCAAAACAGAGGCTGTTTTATAGCGTAACAGTTGGAGACGCGACGATTTGCCAGGTTGTAGTTATTATTATTTTTTTTTTGTGGATCTCTCTTTTGAAGTGTCAGCGACCAGGGTGCCAGGGAGCATGGGCAGCGGGAGGGTTGAAGTACAATAAATGTGGCGCGAGGTACCTGGGGGATGATACAAACGGTGGGTGGATGCTGGATACTTCCGCTGTCTGTGAAATACATCAGGAAAAAAAAAAATGCGGCGGGAGTGGGGCTAGTGAGAGGTCGTCTGCTAATGCAAGACTTTATTCGCGCTGTTCAGATCGAAAATTGAATGATATTCTATTCTGTCACGATGGTATCATTTTAGTGTTATTTTTACAAAGCTCATACTCACTCTGTCTGGTAAAGAGTTTCAGCTTATACCATCATTTCAATCAAGTACGATTTCTTTCCCTTGTTCGGGATACCTTGCAAAACAATTAATAACCAATAGTTCGTTAACTAATTTGTTGTTGTTTTTTATTCTTATGTTGTCAGGTTAAAGAAATAATGGTGACACAATTTCGGTTTGATTCGAGATTGGGTGTCGGAGAAATAACGTGATCAAGCTTTTTTACCAGACAGACAGACAGACAGAGTGAGTTGATATAAGCTTTGTAAAAACATTTCTAATCGCACAGGTTTATAGTTGTTGGTCTAGATTTATAAACCAAAGTTAATTACATGACTGATCCA
Source organism: Biomphalaria glabrata (assembly GCF_947242115.1). NCBI lineage: Eukaryota > Metazoa > Mollusca > Gastropoda > Planorbidae > Biomphalaria > Biomphalaria glabrata. Next base: position 51,931,761 of record NC_074716.1, on the reverse strand, counting down.
AACTAACTAATAGAATTACACTTCGTATGAGCTTGGCCTTTTTTTTTTCTGATATCGTCATTGAAAAGTATTTTATGTTTTTTCCTGTTATAGTTATATTTATTGTTATAGTTTCATGGTTACAGTGCTATTATTATACTTTATGTTATTTTTGTTTATTGTATAAAGTGTTGTTAAAAAGATGCTTTAGCAAATCCTCTTCCACTATTGTGTTTGTGTTGTCTGCTGTCTTGTCCACAGCTAAATAAAAACAACAACAACAACAAAGAAACCAAAAGCACGGAACAAAATAGAATGGCCCCTTCACCTCCAGCGTAGACCAAAATAGGTGCGACTTTTTAAAGCGTGCTTCTTGAAATGATGCATATGTATGAACACACTAATAAACTATTTTTGAATAAATACAAGGACTAGTAGGGGAGGCAACTGACGGCACTGGAATTTTCACATATGTATGATTAGACTCCCTTGAAGGTAAACTCCGTTGCGGAATTTTCTATAAAAAATAATAAAACAAGGCAAAACAAATGTAGCCCAAGTTTACAGACAAAATAAAACAAACAGTTCTTTAATATACTATATTTATGTTCAAGAATCGCAAAATCAGAGGACTTCACAAAAAAAAAACAAACCATTCCAATAATATAGTCAGTATATTGTCACGCAAAAGCATTACACCAGTAATACACCCTTGTTATAAATTGCTTATATATAGAGTTTTAGTTTATTTATGTTGTTAATTAGTTGGTGTTAGGACTTTCAGGATATAATTATTACGGACATAGACTCGACTGTGGCCTTTTCAGTATTAAACTTCTTTCAAGTCTATAACTGTATAGACTTAGTCCTTTAACCTTGTTACGTGTGTAGGGATTGTACTGTAGTAGTATAAACGCATCTAATACATCCGTACAAGAAACCCAGACATCTCCAGAGTAATCTCCCGAAGTCAGACAGCCATCAACAACTACGACAACAACATCCTATCCCAATTGCAATAATGTCGTCTTCTCAATTTCTGATAAAATTGGCAGCATTTAAGAAGTTAGCAAGTGAAAGAGAGCTCAGTAAAAGTAACCTTTACAAGTAGCGCCCTAAAACAAAAAAAAAAATTTCGTTCGCACCCCACTAAAACTCTTGGGGTCTGGTGGAGCTCTTCATGTTCAGCAAGATGTATTATCGCGGACTTTTTTTTTTGTTGTGTAAAAGTCGACAAGAGAAAGCTATACAACGATCGGGCGAAATTCGACCGTTTTGACAAATGAAAGTCGGGAAGAATCGCGTTAGCGGAGACGTTCTGAAAAGTTTTTCTTCCAAATGTTTAGACTCCATCTTGTTGCAGACGCCTCTTGCCAAAACTTTGTCACTTGTATAATAATTTGACTAGCAGAACACTGCAGACGACCGAACACCGCAGATTAACGAACACTGCAACACCGAACATTGCAGACGACCGAACATTGCAGACGACCGAACACTGCAGACGACCGAACACTGCAGACGACCGAACACTGCAGACGACCGAACACTGCAGACGACAGAACACTGCAACACCGAACACTGCAGACGACAGAACACTGCAACACCGAACACAGCAGACGAACGAACACTGCAACACCAAACATTGCAGACGACCGCACATTGCAGACGACCGAACACTGCAGGCGACCGAACACTGCAGATGACCGAACTGCAGACGACCGAACACTGCAGACGACCGAACACTGCAACACCGAACACTGCAGACGACCGAACACTGCAGACGACCGAACACTGCAACACCGAACACTGCAGACGAACGAACACTGCAGACGACAGAACACTGCAGACGACCGAACACTGCAGACGACAGAACACTGCAGACGACAGAACACTGCAGACGACAGAACACTGCAGACGACCGAACACTGCAGACGACAGAACACTGCAACACCAAACATTGCAGACGACAGAACACTGCAGACGACCGAACACTGCAGACGACCGAACACTGCAGACGACAGAACACTGCAGACGACAGAACACTGCAGACGACCGAACACTGCAGACGACCGAACACTGCAGACGACCGAACACTGCAACACCAAACATTGCAGACGACAGAACACTGCAGACGACAGAACACTGCAGACGACAGAACACTGCAGACGACCGAACACTGCAGACGACAGAACACTGCAGACGACAGAACACTGCAGACGACAGAACACTGCAGTCGACCGAACACTGCAGACGACCGAACACTGCAGACGACCGAACACTGCAGACGACAGAACACTGCAGACGACAGAACACTGCAGACGACAGAACACTGCAGACGACAGAACACTGCAGACGACCGAACACTGCAGACGACCGAACACTGCAGACTTTTAATCAGAACATTACATCCGCCCCACAGTTTGAGAAACGCTGCTGTATATAAACATTAACTTCTTTAAAGAAGGACCTCCAGGGTTGACACAGATATATACACATTATTCCCCTTATGTCTTCGTTCAGAAGATGTTTAATTTAGTTAAAACATAATGTCTGTGGAAAATGTCCCTGATGTTGGGTGCAATCATTGCGTCATCATTATAAATAGCGAAGGGTAGTCAATATTTCCTTGTAAGACGCAAATGCTTAAAAGGGGAAATAACTTATGGAGGGAAAAAAAAACGCAGACGATACAATGGAACGTGACAAAAGAGAATAAAACTTTTTTTTCCCTTTCCAACCAGAACAAATCCATCCTGACCTGTATTTTGGCGCCATTAAAATATCTTTAAAAAGGGATTTTAGCTCAAGGATTCCAGAGTTTGAAATGATTGCGACATGTCGGTTGGTATGTTAATGTATATGTCTAGGTGTTTGTCTCAAATGTGTATGTAAGTATGGGATTTTGTTAAGTGTCTGTATGTGTGTAGGTATATGTTTAGGGGTATATGTGTTTAATAACTAGGTGGGTAGCTAGGTGGGAGCTAGGTGGGTAGCTAGGTGGGTAGCTAGTCAAGGCTAACGAACCCTTTCAAGGCTGAATTTAAAAAACAACATGTTACTAAAAGCTTCTCAAGCTTATGGAATTTTTCTTTTTCATTCTCGTGTATTATGCTAACGTTGAATTACGATACCTTCTCCAGTGTTTTTTTTTTTTCTCTAAACGGGACGGACGGACAGACATACTGACGGAAGGACGGAGAGACAAACCACACAAAACTTATAGCGGCTTTTCTCTATAAATTTACGTAACGTGCTTCTATGTTTGTGCGATCGATCAACTTGACTGTTGTTTTTTGATGTTTTAATTGTAGGGATTTGTTCCTCTTTTGCTTGTACTAGATAACGTCTAGGAGGCTCGGTGGCTGAGCGGTAAAGCGCTTGGCTTCCGAACCGGGGACCGGGGTTCGAATCTTGGGGTGCCTCTGGGTCCACCCAGTTGTAGTGGGTACCTGACATTAGTTGGGGAAAAGTAAAGGCGGTTGGTCGCTGTGCTGGTCACATGACACCCGTTAACCGAAGGCCACAGAAACAGATGACCTTTACATCATATGCCCTATAGACCACAAGGTCTGAAAGGGGAACTTTAGATAACGTCTGCTACAATGATCTGCATTTCATAACACCTTCTCTAAATTTTCAAATACTTAAAAAATGTATTTTTTTTTCTTCGAGCTTTTGTCCATTAATTAAATTAAATTCTACCAAGTTTGGGTAATTAAACCCAGTTTGTCGACTACAGGCTAAGACAAATGTATCACATCTTCAGCACGTGATATTTATGGATGTGTTACGTCATACGATCATGATGTTATTTATGTAGCTACATTTCTGGTCTTTCTATCAATTTGAAGCATTGTTATCGGACGACAGGTGGACATTTAATCATTGAAGACAATTCTACTCAGCGTTGAGTTCGTTTGCGAACCCCCCAACCCCAACCCTTTGAAAGAGAAGAACAGATAACAAATCATGTTTTTTCTACAAAGCTTTAATCAACTCTGTCCGTCTGTCTGTCTGTCTGTCTGTCTGTCTGTTTGGAAGGTAAAAAGTTAGTACACGTTTTTTTCTCCTACACCCACGTAATCATCTTCTTTTTTTGAAGTAACGTCTGTATCAAATAAGATAAGACACCCAATCTCGGATCAAGCTGAAATTTTGCACAATTATTTCATTTATCAGACAAAAAAAAAAGAATCAATACAAAAATTAACCAGTCAATTAATTAATGGTAATTAATTATTGTGTTTGATATCTTGAACAAGGGAAAGAAATCGTATTTAAAAGATGTGATTGTATAAGCTGAATTAGTCCCCTTTAGGACTCGAGCCCTGAGTGCACATTTTTTTTGTATCCATTTAAAAAACGATCATGTAAACATTCATCCCCTTCTTCCCTCCCCCTTTCACAACTTTTCCAGACAATTATAGCGCATTAAGAAAGCTAAAAGCTAAACAAAAACAATCGGTAAAATATTTCTAATCGCACATATTTATTATATCTAGGCTGGACTTTTTATAAAATTTGTTGTTTTTTTTTCCTTGTTTTATTGCGATAGGTGGGGGTGGTCGAGTGGTATGCGGTCGGAATGTAGACTCGATGGCCCCGAGATCGAACCCCAAACGCAGCCATCCCCCGCCTTTCTTACGGTCTTCTATTATTAGAATTCCACTTTGATTCTGAGAGTGTAGTGACTTAATATGAAAACCTTCTTTATATATTTATTTCAGTTTTTTTTTTTATTAGTGACGATTTAGTTCGCGACATGACGTCAACACAAACATGACGTCAACACAAACATGACGTCAACACAAACAGTACTTAAATACAAACATGACATCAACACAAACATAACGTCAATACAAACATGACGTCAGTACAAATATGACGTCAACACAAACTTGACTTAAATACAATCATGACGTCAATACAAACATGACGTAAATGCAAATATGACGTCAATACAAACATGACGTCGACACAAACATGACGTCAACACAAACATGACGTCAACACAAACATGACGTAATCCCAAATATTAAAATTTATGAATTGAAACCGCACAACGAAACAAGAAAGTTGCTTTCTGGGCATTCGAAGAGTTACTCTTTTGATCGTTATAGAAGGAAAGCGCTCAGAAGGCGGACAAAGACAAACACTCTAGGGACTCCCTCAAAGCTTCTTTGAAAGCGTTCAGCATAAACCCAGCCACCTGGGAGACAGAAGCACACGACAGAGCATCATGACGTCATTCAACAAGACGACTCCAGAATGTCAGTGTGTAAAGACGTGTTTATAATATGAGTTTGATTTGTTTAAAATATTTGTTACCCGGGCATGCTACCCTGCCTCATAGTGGCGCCGGGTGGAAACGATCGTAAGAGGAAACGATTAGGCTAAAGGGTAGCAAAACAAGACTCCCGTGTGTGTGCCTAAGGGGGTGCGAGAGCATCCTCATTGCACTGCGCGGAGTTGTAAAAAAGCTCCCACAACCTTGTCACAATCCAGGCGCTGTTCCTCAAGGGGCCGTTACATAATAAATGGTATGTCCCGCACGGTTAGCCTGGTATGAAAAAGGAAAATGGCGTGTACGCGGCCTCTTGCCACGAGTCTGACACCCCCCCCCCAGACAGAACTGTGTACACTGTTTTCATACAGGCCGGTGAGAGGGAGCTCTTGTTCACTTTTGCTGGCCTAGAGTTCCAAGAGCCAAAGGCTCAACTGTATCTGACAGTTGAAGAAGAAAAAGAAGAAGAAGAAAAATATTTGTTTCATTTCATCTCAAGTTGAATGTCTATATTTTCATAAAAGTTACAATTAGTATTGTTCACAAATAAGTTATTCAAGTCAGTTCAAGTTTAATAATTTAAAATAATTTAAAATATAAAACGCCCACAATGGTTTAGTTGTCTACCAGCGGTTTGTTTAACAATCAAATACTGTCGCAGAGTTTGTTGTTTTTTCTGGAGTAATGTCAACAAATGTAAATTAAAACTTTATGGCCATTTCGAAAGATCCTCAGGGCTCACAAAGACATTCCTACAGGGAACAGTAGCAGGAAAAAAAGAAGAGGCAGACAGAGAAAGCGTTGGGAAAAACAGCGTAAAAGAATGAACGGGCCTGTCATTGAAAAAAATTCTATTAAAGTTAAAGGCAAAAGACAGAAAGAAATGGAGAAAGATGGTCGACAGAACGTGTGAGGTGCCCCAAAACTCCAACAGACTTAGGGATAGGTGAAGTTGAAGGTGAATGTATTTTTAACTTTATTAAAGTTTGTATCCCAGACACATAAATTATCCATTTTTATTAGGGGAAAAGACGCTATTAGTTTTGTGTGAAATGTCTGTCCGTCTGTCCGTCCGTCCCGTTTAGATCTCGTAAACTAGAAAAGTTAGTGAAAATCCGACATCACAATATATTTTAGACCATTCAAAGTTCTGATGCAACGGCTACTTTTTTTTTTTTCTGAAAGCGAAAAATCTAATTTTTAAAATCACTTATGCTAGCAGTTTTTTTTTTTTTTAAGAGAAAAAGCTATTTAGTATGCATTATAAGTTAGACCTAATTTAAAACAAATAATAATCTTGTAAACAGCATTTTCTTAATAACATTTATTTGGTATCAAAATGTCACTCATAATTGTATGAGGATTCGAAAAAGAGATTGAGCCTTTACAAATAAATTACATCCAGTATAAGACTTCAGACAAGACAAAAAACAGATGAACTTTACATCATCTGCCCTATAGACCACAAGGTCTGAAAGGGGAACTAGTTAGGCCAGGCTCACATCTAACTTTGCATTCACTTGCACCTATCCTTTGATCTGCTGGACCGTTGGGGCACTACACAAGATCTGTCAACTTTCTTTCTCCATTCTTATCTCTCATTTGTCTTTGATATAATTTCATTCGGATGTTCTTTCTAAAAAATATTGAAGCCTGCCTGGGTGGACCACTTCGGGGGCCGATTTTGTAACCTTGTTTAGAATGTTTTTAGATATTCTTCCTTTCAAATATTGATGTTATAGGATATAAGTATTTTGTTTACCAACATGTATAAACTATTGGCATTGTTTAAATGTAACTACATTATGGCGCAACGATATGTGTCCAATTTTTCGAAAGAAGTACTTTTGTCTTTGATAGCAAGTCTTGACTTTGTCTTAGCTGTCTCTCCGCCTGTCTTTTGTCCTATTTCATTGAGTTGATAGAGATAGTTTGACAGTAAAGGCGAGATTAACGCGTCTGCTTGGCATTACACCTTAAGACAATTATCTTCCCATGTTCCGCGTTACACTGTCAAAAGGATTTCCTCCCCTGTCATTGGTGATTTAAAGGCACATTGAGTATTTGTTGACATCACGCCCTCGACATATTGCTGTTCAAGTTTTTACGTGTTTAAACAACAATAACAATAATAACACTTTACAATAACATCTGGACATTGACCATTCACTGAGAACTTTACACCAGGGTTTCTCAAATTGTGGGAATTAACCTGATTATAAAGGGTTGGGGTCGAAAAGTGTCTTTTCTAAGAAAGCACACACAAAAAAAAAATATTGTATTTGCATTGCAGTTATAAATTTAGATAAAAAAACAAACAAACTCATATAACAATGTTTTTTTTTTCTTATCTTATAAATTACAGACGTAACTTCAAAAGGGAAGATAATTATGTTCTACTAGTGTTCATGTGTTAGTCTAGTTATGCATGTGTAGGCCTATTCGTGACTTAAACTCTGACAAGTCGTTGTTTTTTCTTGCTGATTCAAGCAACCCATTCCATGCTCTAATGACACTAGGAAAGAAGGAGAACTTGTATGTATTTTTCCTCTAATATGGAATAAGACATGTGCCTTTGCCTTTGTGTCTTTCTGAGTATTTCAGTAGGTTTTGGTTTTGTATTTGTATATTATGCTTAAGTTGTTGTTGTTGTTTTTTTGTGTAATATTGCTACTTACATTGTTAGTCTTTCTGAAGTGTCTCTAAAGTTAGTGATTTTTCTAAGTGTTACTGTAGTACTCTTAACAAAAGTGAGTATTTTTTTTTTAAATTTCAACGCTCTTTTTTTTTTATTATTTTTTTTTATAGGACGCTCTATTTTGCATTTACCCCAGTTTATATTTCCAGGGGATTAGGGATCCCAGAACAGAGGATATATATATATATATATATATATATATATATATATATGGGCACATATTCTTATTTTTGGTCTAAACAAGATTGAATGGCATTTAATTTTACGTTCTAATTTGACTTGCAACTATTTCTTTCAATAAACCAAAATTCTGTTTTGATTTGTGGGTAATTTAGTATCAGAAATTAATAATTATAAACATATGTTTTATTGATCATGTTGATAGATATCACGTATTAATTAGCGTCGAGGCCAATGTCAAGTTTGTTTTAATTTTATAATTAGAATACGTTTTGTGTTGTCCAGTCTTCTTATTCTCATTAAGTTTTAATTATTGTCTATTTTTAATTTTCTTACCATTGTTTCATGTTTCGTTTCTTGTTTCTAAATACAATTGACGTGTTACTTTTTGTTTTTATGGCTTTCAGCTCACTTCATCATGGTTTTAAACTATGCTTTAAAAATAAATATTAGCACTAATTATATATATATATATATAATTTGTTTTGATTTACAAGTAGAGTTTATGAATTATCTATGTATTATTCACAATCTTATTGGTATAAGCCAAGATCTCTATCTGAAATTAACATTTAAAACAATTTTACAAAAGAAATGAAAATTTTGAAAATACATTGTAAATTTAAAAAATACAAATAAATAAATATATAGGCCTATAAATAGTGCTAATATCTATTTTGAAAACATAATGTAAAAACCCATGATGAAATGAGCTGAAAGCATTATAAAAAATTTAAAATAAGACAGACAAATACTTCAGGTAATTGTTACTTGATATTAAAGTTATACACACGTTATCGAAAGCTTTAATAAAGATTCATTTATGACTTATGAATGAAAATACTTAAATTAGGCCTATCTCTAAAAGAATGCTTTATTTTTGAAGAAAGAAATAAATTTCTTGTCAATTTAATCTCTATTTCCTTTTGGAAAAATATTATATTTTAGTTTTAAGAAGTGTATATCTTTGGGGTTTTTTTTAGGGTAAGGCCATTGTCATAAACCCAGGGATGTATTAATTCATTCCGAGCATGCTACAAGCATTCACTTCTCAAGAAATTCGAAAAAAAAATGTTAGAAAAAAACAAACTTAAAAATTTCTGATCATTCACTAAATTTAGAAAGCCTTCAGAATAGAAGACTCAAAAGTAAAGTAGAAATTATACATAAAACACTGAACCATAATCTTCAAATACAAAAACAAAATGTAATAAAATACTCATAATTATCTTTATTTGGCTTAGGACATAATCATATCTTTATTTGGTCTAGGACGTAATCATTTTTATTTGGTCTAGGACGTAATCCTCATTATTGCTGAAGGAATACAATTTAAATCCCGCGATTTTAAATTCACGAATGTGACGACCTTCTGTTTTAGTGCCTCTAGTTCAGTGTTTCCCAAACTTTGGACAGAGGTGTACCCATATTATAACTATGGTAACGCTAACCACCCCTCACGATCCTCCTCAACGTGCTTTCGTTGGAAAAATAATCACTTGTCGCTGAGACGACAGATCATAGAATTTGGTTCCCTGGCTGTTAATGTTGATGTGAGAAGTTGTTCCAGGTCTAACAGTCTGTTCCTTTATTTCGAATTAACTCTTTCTCTCCGTAATTATTTACCACATTCTGTTGGAATCAACGTTGGTATCGTCAGTTAGGAGAAAAAGAGTTAATGTCTACAAATGCTGAAGATTCAACCTCACTCATGAAGTTGGAGAAGGCAAGGTGTATTTCTAGTGATCTGGGCAACATCCCAATCCATTACCTCCCCTTTATCAAATTTATTTTTGAGATGTAAATTAACTCTCCGCTAATTGTATAAAAAGAAAAATAAACGTATAAAAGAATGTTAATTAAAACGTATTAATAATTTATTTTATATTTTAACTGAACATACTAAATGGGTCAAAATTTGCATTGTTAATGAGGTGCTATGCGTACCCCCTACAAACTCTTCCCGTACGCCTGGGGGGTACGCGTACCCCACTTAGGGAAACACTGCTGTAGTTGATAAAGTCTCTCTACAAATGTAGACAATATTGAGACACGATAGATTGAGACAATGTGAAGACTTGAGACGCTGAGGCATTGTGGAGACTTGGGACACTGAGACAAGTGTGATAATTCATAAAGGCGTGTCTGAGGAATTCAATTCCATTTTGAAACCTTAGTTTATCAAATAGTTGAACACTTCTATAATATAAAACCTTTTCTGAATGAGACTTTTTAAAAGGTATAGTTCACAAAAGTCCGTTCTGTTGTCTTAGTCTGCGTCAGTCCGATCTTCAGTCTACTTCAAAAACCGCCTGAAACAATTCAGTTTTTTAAAATGAAACAGTGAGCTATTTGCAGAAACACACCAGAAGTCAATCAAAAACTAAAATGTCAACAAGAGTTGTCATTCTTGAACAAAAGGTTGTCTTCCCTTCTGTCCCAAGTCGCGTCACGTGGGTGCTCTTCACGTGAATTGGGACTTGGCCAAACACTTCCGGTACTCCTCGATGGTCACCACAAGTTGAGAAGTTTATTACTAACATAAAAAAGTGCATGAAGAGGAGGGGCGGGGGAGGAGGAGGGGGGGGTCATCTGTTACTTCAATCCTCCCGCACTCACCATCACAAAAAAAAAAAAAAAAAAAAAAGCCATTTCCTGTTAGTTTCCATTGAGATAATGTTTCGAAAATACTAGATTGAAATAATTCACGTCTGCTGATTTTAATCATCTTATGTACATTTAAATAGATTGATTACCTAGATCTTTCTAGATTATGTATATAAACATTGCAAAATAATAATTATGAGACGAGAGTGGTCTTTTTTTTTTCAATGCTCAATTACTAGATCTAGTTCTAAACATTAAATCATAGACTTATATATTATATCTAGACTGGAAACCGGAAACAAATTCCTATCCGCGATTGATCGATTCACAGACCTATATATATAGGATTATATGTACGTAAACTCTTTTTCAAGCTCTAAGGGAAGTCGCCCCAATCAATCTTTTTTGCCTTAGAAAAGTAATGATCTTATGTACATTTAAATAGATTGATTACCTAGATCTTTTTAGATTATGTTTCTAAAGACTGCAAAATAATAATTATGAGCCATCTTTAGGGCGAAGGAGAAAAGAGACGAGCAAGAAAAACCATTGAAAATACTTTTATTAAAAAGAATACCTCTTTTATATAATATTTTATTTTCTTGATAACTAATGAATGTTAGATTAAAGGGAAACTCCGATGGTTTTTTCAAATTTGAGTTATTGACATATTTAAATTCTGCGTAAAAGTTGTAACAGTAAACATTTTACCATTTTGTATTTAAATGCTTAGAAACATTTATATTTAATAAATTAGTCAGTAAATTCTTGACATCTCAAAAACAAAAACGAGGTTCTATGAGATTTTGTTTTAAACCATGTCAAACGTCACTTCCCTCAACAATACTGAAAGAGAAACTAGATTTGATCAATCGTATCGCTTCATTCTTACAGTAGCTGTTAGGCTGTTAGTGCCTGTTAGGCTTAGTGACGGCCTAGTCCAGAGCTATGATACAGTTATATATATATATATAAATAGATCTAAAAGCATTAGGATAACCAACTCGAGAAAAAAAAGTAACATTTTCATCTAAGCCTCTCTCTGTCCCAAGAAGTAAATAGATCGTGTGTCTGACTGATTCGAACAAGCTGGTCAGTGTAAGGCTAGTCGAGACTACGTGTAGTCGGTCATGACAAGACAACCAAGCGATAGTGTTTGTTGTGTGTTGAGTGGTCTGGCGAGAAAATACACACTGCTGTGGTTAGTCAAGCATGTAAATCTACTTTTAATACGCATTTTTTCTTTGCTTACAAGATCCTAGATCTAACTGCATAGACGAAGATATATTTCTTTTACGAGAATGTAAACTTTGCTGTATGGTCTCCCGTTATACAATAAGTCAATAGATTAAATTAGTAGGCTAGTGTGACGTCACATAAAAACCCGCTGAAAGTCTGACTGTTTTGGATGTGCAAGAAAATTACGTCGGAAAAACATCAATTACTAAGTTATTATTGCAAAGAAAGAAAAAAAGAATTATATATTCATTATCTGTAAATCAAAACACATATTAAATCAAAATATTGTCAAAACCATCGGAGTTTCCCTTTAAATAAAAACAATGCAACATTGTATACCCCACCTCTCCTCCCATCCACTGTAGAAAGAATCCTGGTTAAGCGAATGTATAGATCTTCTACACTTTCAAATGATAGGCCTTAGCTCTAGAGTTCGATGCAATTAAACTCTTGAATCAATACATCCTTGCATTCGGAAATTACCGGAAAGCGATTGCCCTTTCGAGAACGCGATAGTCCTTTCAAAAACCGATGTTGGATCTTGTTGATGTCCAAGAGCTGAGCCGAGGCTCTTCGAGCTCTAAGTTTGAAAAAAAACCCTGTTTGGACGCCAAACAGTAAAAAAAAAAAAAAAAACCTGTGAGAACACAGTTCTGTTTGAGAGAGACCCGAGTCAATGTCTATGTAAAACATTGCTGTTTCCAATGCCTTTGGCCCCGACGCATGCTTGGCTGCACATGGCCGAAGGCCGAGGGCACCGGGAGCCTCCGCCATTTTCCTTCGCTGTACCAAGCTAGCTGTGCGGGAACCGCCATTGATGTAACGGTCCCTTTGAGGAACAGCGCATGGATGTGGGACGTGTTCGTGGGGACTTTTTTACAACCCCGCCCGTACAATGGGTGGACTCTCGTCTACCCGTGGGCATCCCCACGGGAGTCTTGTGTTGCTACCCATTTAGCCTAGCCCCTTCCTCTAATGGCCGTTTCCACGCGGGCGCCACGATGAGGCAGGGCAACGTGCCCGCGGATGTTGGATCTAGATCTAGGTCTAGTTCTCTAGCTAAATTTTATTTTTATTATATTTTTTTTACTAGAGTTTTCCCTATCTGGCCAACGAGCTAGTAATTCTTTTCTCAGCGATATACATCAACTGTTAAATTTTTTAGAAAGATCGTTAGAGCCGTTTTTGAGATCAGCTTCCAGGCTCCTCCCCCCACCCTCCACCATCCATGAAGTTCTGACTTGAATAGAGGTATTGTAAAAACAGCATTGTACAGAACTTTGTGCTATCTCTAATTATAGATCATTAATAAGCTCTCAGAAACATCAATGCCCGACTGGTGTAATCAGAGGCAATGCCCTAAGAGAAAACAAAAACACATACACAGTTCAAAGAAAAAAAAACTGAACTAGAAACAATGTTTAGAGCAGGGGTTCTCAACCTGTGAGTCGCGATCCCTTTGAGGGTCGATTGACGATTTGCCAGGGGTCGCCTAAGACCATCGAAAATTTGGATTGTTTTTGTGTATTCTAATTGCTGTGTGGGTGTGTGAGGGTGGGGGAGGGGTCGCGGCAAAGTGAGGAATTGTAAAAAGGGGTCGCCGAGCTTAAAAGGTTGAGAACCGCTGGTTTAGAGGCTTTGGTCTAAAAATAGTCTTAGAATTGCAGACGATTTGAATTTAAAAAACATAGTTCTATGAGGTCATCAATTTTGCATCATTATTTGCAGTCTAAGTAAAACAAATTAGAATAATGTCCGAAAGTAATGCTTGAAATCAATATTGATATTTTCTTGTGGCAAATTCTCAAAAGATATAGAAAATACACTTTAAAAAATGGATAAAAGAAATTTTAAACATTAAAATGCAAAATCGTATTTCTTAAAATCCCACAACATATAATAAAATAGCATTTATCACATTGGCATTGTCCTGAAATGCGTCACCCTAGAGAACATGTTGTACGTTTCTCAAAATAGCAATCATTAATATTTTTTTAAAAATTGAAATGTCTATTAAAAATGTTTATCTGTGGCGGATAACTATTGGGGATAACTATCATAGACATAAATAAATATAGACTGGCCGATTAAAGAGTTTTATGAAACGAAAATTTGTGACTTGCAATTTTGTGTACTTTATTATACAGCATTTATGAGCAGTATAAAAGTTAAGTATTCATATCTATTTCAGCCATAACCTATATAAGTATTACAATATTTTTACTAGTGTTTTGTTTAATCTCTAAGAATGAAGATCATGCAATTTTTCATAATTCGGAAATCCGACTACAATAGATATACATGTTTTCAAATTACATGGAGTTACTTCCTTCAGCCAGTCTATATTTATTTGTATCTATGGGGATATAACTATGGGAGATAACAATGCAAGGGGAAATAGTTAAGAGAGATAACAATGGGGGATAAGCACGCTAAGTTTTTTAACATTAAAATCTATGATTTACAAAGCTTATATCAACTCACTCTGTCTGTCTGTCTGTCTGGTAAAAAGTGTGTGCACGATATTTCTCCAAAACCCAATCTCGGATCAAGCTGAAACTTCGCACAATTATTCATTGACATAGACAAGACATGAACGAATAAAAAAAAACAACTAATTAGACAATTACTGGTATTTCATTATTTTGTTATATAGCAACAAGGGAAACTAATACTTCAAAATGCACAGATATGGCTAAATTTGTTGGGTTTAGTCCCCTTATAAAATTGTTAACGCTATTTCCCCCCTCACGCATTCAAGTTGCTACTTTAAACAATTATTTACTGTACCTAACAAAACATGACTCAGTAAACAAAGATACTCGAATAGTCAATTAATTATAAGTTTATTTTGTTTCATATCGAGTATGGGAAAAAGCTTGCATATATATTATTGGTAGATATAGTTTTATGGACGGAGTTCTTCCCCTCAATATAATCTTTGTGCTGTTGTTGTTTTTTTTATTGTAACGAATCTCACAATCCAGGCTCTCTGTAAACTGCACCACACGACACCACCAACTTAAAGAACTTGACAACTCAGGGCTACAAAATAACGTAACACTTTAATAGTCGAATAAATCTGAGCCAATACTGTACAATTGGCAACACGTAACACAGGCTGTACAAATATCTCTCCGCATCAACCGTCCCGCCGTATCAACTCTTGCACTGGCCTCTCCGTCTCGTTCCGGGCTTGCACTGGGTTCAACAGTTCAGGACTGACTTCATCTACTAGGCTCGTTGTGTCGGACTCGATCGCAGACCAAGATCAAGACGCCGTTCGTCTTGACTGTACTTGACAGTACTCCGCACTGAACCGTCGTAATGCTCCGTACAGAACCACGCCGCTGAACCACACTGAACTATGCTGTAGTCGACCGGACTGTATTCAAACGGACTGTAGTGTACCGTCTTGACTGCGACACCTCCGCTCTTTATATAGGGTCCCTACTGGCCTTCTAGAACCGGACAGAACGTCGCTCGACCATTCTGGGTGGTCAGATGACTACATCCCTCGTGACGCTCCTGAGCTCACAACACCGATCCTTCCCGAACTGTCTTGGCTGACCGTCGCAGCTCGTCACGGTTGACCGCTCGTCTAGCGCTGGCCTGGGGCGATATGCGTCGGCTGTCTGCACACATACCACTACCTCCATCTGTGCCACCACCAGGTCTATTACAATATTATACTTGTTGTTTTTTAAAGATCTGATTGACATTTTAGTAATAAAATAAAAGATGAACAAGAAGAGAAAGCAATATGAAGAAGTATGAAGGCGTAACAATGTCACCTAGAGAAAAACCTAAGAATTATTTTTTATTAAAATGGAATAGTATATAATTACTGCGAGATTAATTTCCTTTTTCTAACTTATTTTATCTAACTAAAACTAAACTAATTCATTAACACTAATTAGTTACCTAATTGATTAAATTTTTTATCGATTACTGTGTAGTCATCGACTCACGACAACCGTGCGAAATTTCTAATTGTTCCGAGAATAGGAAGCGGGAGAAGAAAAAAAACATGTAAAAGAATCATGCCAGACAGACAGACAGACGGACTGACTTCATATAAACTTTGCAAAAAGAAGAAGATGGGAAAAGATTTTTAAATAAATAGAAAAACCAAAAGATGCCATCGGAATAAAGTCAAATTCTTTTTGCCAAAACAAAAAGGTCAATGGATAATTGTCCCGCTTTTGGTCCACAAAAATTGTGCCTCCTTAAGCGGTGCCTAAAACATTTGTCCTGTAGTAGATTCGATCCCAATCGGTGCCATCTAGTACAGGCCAGTACAGCTTCCTATGATGACGCAGCACAACGAAAACAAAGAAAAGAAGAACATTCCCTGCGGCTGTGACAATCAAAGAAAGACAACCGAGATATTGTTGAGAAAATCAAAGAAAGACAACCGAGGTATTGTTGAGAAAATCAAAGAAAGACAACTGAGGTATCAATTACAAGGCCATCGCTTGCTAATTAAAGACGAACACAAAATAGCACACTTATTACAAACGTGTCAGCTTTAGCCTGGTGTGCTGTCCCACAACAAGGTTAGACAGACGTTGGGATAAAGATAAAAAATCGCAGAGATAGGTTCTCTAATCTATTGCCCACAGCGCAAGAAGAAGCGTCGTAGAGGTTCTCTAATCTATTGCCCACAGCGCAAGAAGAAGCCTCGTAGAGGTTCTCTAATCTATTGCCCACAGCGCAAGAAGAAGCCTCGTAGAGGTTCTCTAATCTATTGCCCACAGCGCAAGAAGAAGCCTCGTAGAGGTTCTCTAATCTATTGCCCACAGCGCAAGAAGAAGCTACATAGAGGTTCTCTAATCTATTGCCCACAGCGCAAGAAGAAGCCTCATAGAGGTTCTCCAATCTATTGCCCACAGCGCAAGAAGAAGCCTCATAGAGGTTCTCTAATCTATTGCCCACGGCGCAAGAAGAAGCCTCATTGAGGTTCTCTAATCTATTGCCCACGGCGCAAGAAGAAGCCTCGTTGAGGTTCTCCAATCTATTGCCCACAGCGCAAGAAGAAGCCTCGTTGAGTTTCTCTAATCTATTGCCCACAGCGCATGCTGAAACTTCATAGAGGTTTTCTAATCTATTGCCCACAACGAACGATGAAGCCTCACAGAGGTTCTCTAATCTATTGCCCACAACGAACGATGAAGCCTCACAGAGGTTCTCTAATCTATTGCCCACAGCACATGTTGAAACCTCATAGAGGTTTTCTAATCTATTGCCCACAGCGCACGATGAAGCCTTACAGAAGTTTTATCTATTGCCCACAGCGCAAGATGAAGCCTCAGGGTGGTTCTCTTTATCTATTGCTCACAGCGCACGATGAAGCCTTACAGAAGTTTTATCTATTGCCCACAGCGCAAGATGAAGCCTCAGGGTGGTTCTCTTTATCTATTGCTCACAGCGCACGATGGAGCCTTAGGGAGGTTCTATCATCAATTGCCAACAGCGAGCGACTGAAGCCTTAGAGCTTTTTTCAATTGGGCATCGACGATGTTTCATGTTTATGCGGCCGGTCACATGCGTGTAGGAAATCGGTTTGGTCCCAGGGCCCCAGGTCAATACAGGTTGAGCACTGCTGGTATTAAAATGACGTAGGCTTTATGTTAATAGGGTATTAGACACTTGATCAAACTAGGGGCTCCAATGCAAATATGGACACTACCCCGGAATATACGTGGTAGGATAGGCAGGGAATAATCTAAGCAGACCTCATCTACATCAACATCATCTACATCAAAATCATCTAAACCATTAATATCACCTACATCAATATCCACTACGTCAACATCATCTACATTATTAACATCATCTACATTAACATCATCTACATTAAAGTCATCATAGACATCATCAACATCACCTACATCAACATAACCTACATCAACAGCATCATCAACATCGTCTATACAAACATCATCTACATCAACATCAGCATCAACATCATCTACATCACATCAACATCATCTACATCAGCATCATCTACATCGACAACATCATCCACATCAACATCACCTTCATAAAGATCCCCTTCATCGACATCATCATCAACATCGTCTACATAAACATCATCTACATCAACAATATCATCAATATCAACATCATCTACATCAACATCCTCATCTGCATTATCAACATCAACAATATCATCAATATCAACATCATCTACATCAACATCCTCATCAGCATTATCAACATCACTTACATCAACATCATCATATTCATCAACGTCGTCTACATTGACATCCACTACATCAACATCCTCTACATCAACAGCATCATCATCGATCTCCATTTCAGCCTGAGATGTTAAAATTCTCTCTTTCCTAAAAGATGAAGAGGAGGATAAACGAGAAATGGTCCAAGCTCTCGCTCAAACTTCAAGAAACAACTTTGCCTTGGCTTTTACAAGCTGTCCCGACACGACCAGCAATAGAATTAGAAAATACATGTTCTGGAAGCTAACAAGCAAAATATTTAAAAATCCTTTAAACAAGAAAGTTTATCTTAAAATTATATCTACCAATAATGTACAAGTTATTTCCCTAAATCGATATCAAACAAAATAATTAATTACCAATAATTAATTGACTGAGTATTTTTGTTTAATTATTCATGTTTTGTTAGGTACGGTACTATTAATAGTTGTTTAAAGTATCATATCGATCGGAGAAAAATAGGGAAAAATAGCGGTAGCGCTTATTTAAGGGGACTAAACCCAAAAAATTTAGCCATATCTGTGAATACTGAAATATTAGTTTCCCTTGTTGCTATTAAACAAACTAATGAATTACCAGTAATTAATTACCTCATTGGCTACTTTTTGTTATTGATTCATGCCTTGTCTATGTCAATGGATAATTGTATGAAGTTTCGGCTTGATCCGAGAATGGGTGTGGGAGAGATAACATGTACACACTTTTTATCAGACAGACAGACAGAGTTGATATAAGCTTTGTAAAAAATTGGACAAGCGAAACTTGCCACTGTGGAACGTCACCAGAGATTAATAACCATCTTCTTCAAAGCTGCATACTGTATTGAAAGTTCCGAAGAAGAAAAACTATATGACAACTGCCTGATCTGGAAACGAATTCGCGGTTCGTCTCTGATATACGATTACAGATCTGAACTGCCTGATCTGGAAACGAATTCGCGGTTCATCTCTGATATAGGATTACTGATCTGAACTGCCTGATCTGGAAACCAATGCGCGGTTCATCTCTGATATAGGATTACTGATCTGAACTGCCTGATCTGGAAACCAATGCCCGGTTCATCTCTGATATAGGATTACTGATCTGAACTGCCTGATCTGGAAACCAATGCCCGGTTCATCTCTGATATAGGATTACTGATCTGAACTGCCTGATCTGGTACCAATGCGCGGTTCATCTCTGATATAGGATTACTGATCTGAACTACCTGATCTGGAAACAAAGGCCCGGTTCATCTCTGATATAGGATTACTGATCTGAACTGCCTGATCTGGAAACCAATGCGCGGTTCATCTCTGAAATAGGATTACTGATCTGAACTGCCTGATCTGGAAACCAATGCGCGGTTCATCTCTGAAATAGGATTACTGATCTGAACTGCCTGATCTGGAAACCAATGCGCGGTTCATCTCTGATATAGGATTACTGATCTGAACTGCCTGATCTGGAAACCAATGCGCGGTTCACCTCTGATATAGGATTACTGATCTGAACTGCCTGATCTGGAAACCAATGCGCGGTTCACCTCTGATATAGGATTACTGATCTGAACTGCCTGATCTGGAAACCAATGCGCGGTTCACCTCTGATATAGGATTACTGATCTGAACTCTCCAGCATGAAAATAAGGATGAAGTTGAAAAAAAAACTTGTTGTTTTGCGTAATACATGTATGGCAGCATAAAGGTCAAGAACTTTTGGGTTCTCACACCTGTCACGACCGAATCCAACAAGTTTGGAGCAATGGAAAAGAAAGCAGGCAAAGATTGAGAGTCGCTGTCCAACATCAAATTTCGCTAGATTCTTTGAGTTGGAAGATAAATGTTTTTTTTTCCTGTCATCATGAGTACATTATCTTTAAGACAAGATAAGATAAGATAAATAGAAGTGTACTTTGCTTATAGTGCGTTTTTTTTTTCTTTTAGGAGCCTATGATTAAAACAAGAACAGAAAATGCCAACAGGAAAATGCAAGATACATCAATTTTCTCTGTACTTTTGGCAGACGAAGAATGGCCTTGACCTAATGTCCAGCTCTGATTGAGCTACTCACCTAATTAGAGAGAATAGAGGCCAGTTAAAATCCAAAATTATTTCAAATAAAAGAAACTTTATATTCTCTTTTTTCTGGTCTATTAATTACACGATAACTTAATGAATGGACTATTTATCTGCCGATTTATCATTTTTAAAATTAAAGAACTTAATTAAATGTTTTTGTTTCTGTTTGTATTTGGTCCCTCTCTAAGACGTCACTTCCGGTTGTTCATCGCTTGACATTCACAATAATGATGACTACGCCTTCGATTCCAAAGCTTAAGGGTGAGAGCAGTGTTTAGCCTGGCCAGTTGCGACCTACATATATCTAATACAGACAAAGCCTTTGCTTATGTAAATTTTCTTTTCGTCTTCTAGACTCTATAAAAGTCTTTTCTTTCGGCCTCAAATGTGTGTCACGCGGCCTTAGTGAGAGCTCTACAACTGTCTCTTTCAGAGCCCATCTGCTTCATCCTGCCTTCCTCAATAGCAGTGAGGAGCGAAATGGCGCTTGGGGATCTTTATAACACATCTGTTATGTCGACCTTCTTTAAGCGCCCAGAAAAAAGATCGAATATGCATGCGGCCCCCCCCCCCCCATAAGCGAGTTAAGTGTCCGACTCATAGCAGCTGTCGAATGGTAAGTAATGCTTCTATACTCTTCAAACCAGCCTCCAGCAGAACATGGTTATAGAATCCCAACACATAGAGCAGCGGTTCTCAACCTTTTATGCTCGGCGACCCCTTTTTACAATCCCCCACTCTGCCGCGACCCCTCCCACCCACACACACATACAGCAATAGAAGAATAGACAAAACAATCCATATTTTCGATGGCCTTAGGCGACCCCTGGAAAATCGTCTATCGAGCCCCAAGGGGGTCGCGAGCCACAGGTTGAGAACCCCTGACATAGAGCGATGCAGATTCGGCGACCGGAAATGATCTACTAAGGAAAGATGAATAAATTGAACGATTCTACCCTGTGCATTGCGCGCCAGTGCTGGGTTTTCACTCTTGTGCTAGAAAAAGACGTCTAACTACGGCCTGCAGGCCATTTCCGGCTCCTCAAAGTTCGTGTCCACTTTGCAGTGAGGCTGATTTTTTTCAAAACAAAAAATAACCCCCCAAAAAAGATCCCAAAATGAAAAAGCCCAGTCTTCACCGGGATTCGAACCCGGGACCTCCGGATCAGAAGCCAAGCGCTTTACCGCTCGGCCACCGCGCCTCAATTTTTAGGGCCCCTCTTCATAAAGCTTGCCCGTCACTGGTCTACTTGCTTGTTCTTTTTTAGCGTCTGAATGGTTCAAGGCTTTTATAAATGTCAAATTTAGCTCTCTCTCTCTCTCTCTCTCTCTCTCTCTCTCTCTCCCTTTCTCACACACACACACACACACACTATAGATCAGGTGATGAGGGATGTAAAACTTATACGGCTTCAGTTGAAATTATTTTTCTTTTTTTTTTAAGCTTTTATCAACTCACTCTGGCTGTCAGGTAAAAAGTTTGAACACGTTATTTCTACCAAACCCTTTCTCGTATCAAGTTGAAACTTTAAATAATTATTTATTGTATCTGACAAAACATTAATCAGTTAAAAAAAAAACAACAATTAGTCAAGAAATCATTTCATTTGAGATCGAGAATGGAAATAACGTCTACATTATTGATAGATATAACTTTACTTGTGGAGTTCTTCCGCTTAGTTCTTATTTAAAAGTATTTTTAGTTTTGGCTTTGGTTGTTTTTATCGTTTTATCATTTTAGTATACTTGTGGAGTTCTTCCCCTTAGATACGCTTAGTTCTTATTTAAAAGTATTTTTAGTTTTGCTTGTTTTTATCATTTTATCATTTTATCATTTTAGTATTACAATATTAAAGTCTTCCCAGTGTGTAGCCGAACATTCCGGGCTCACGTAGGTCTCACCAGCCACATGAGGAGGCACAAAACCCCAGTGCAAAGCCCTCAGCCCCCTGGATGACAAATTGGTCATCATCGAACCACGATGGACGAACTATATATATATATATATATATATATATATATATATATATATATATATATATATATATATATATATATATATATATATATATATATATATATATATATATATATATATATATATATATATATATATATATATATATAATTACAGTCTCTAAAAGATGTTTTTTACAACGCAAACACTCAGAGGTTCCTTTTATAAGAGAATATCATGAAAACCTTTAACAAGTTAATACGTGTCATAGTGACATCCATGCGGCCCTGTCGGTGTGGCCCAACCGGCACATTTGAACACGAATGCCTGTATAGCCAGTCCGCACCTGGTGGAGGGCGATCGCCCAAAGTCCCCTCCAGTAATGGATTTTACAAGCGAAGGCCCTAGACAGGATTAGTGTGGGCGATCCATACCTCTTGAAGCTTCAATATAAACGCACATGAAAATATTAGAAAATATGACAGTATGTTCTATAGTTCTGATCAATGTGGAAGGTACTGGTAAATGGAATCTAATTTCTCTTATTTTCTTATCTGCACAGTCCAAAGTCTGGTCCTTTTCTCCCCTCCATTGATCCGTCTCAACTCCCTCTATCTTATCTTATCTTATCTTATCTTATCTTATAACATACAGACTTATCTAGACGTATAATTAGATCCTCCCGCGCCGTTCGGCGCATAGGGTGTCAAGCTTTCTCCACAAAGATCTGTCACTGGCAATGTCTGAAGCCTTTTCCCACCTGGTGTCCACTGCTTTGAGGTCCTCCATGTAAGTGAGGCGCCAAGTTATACGAGGACGTCCCTAGTTCCGCTTTCCTCGTATCGGTATGAAATTCAGACGTTACTTGAAATAAGAAGATGATTACGTCCTACGTGTATCGCTAGGTCAGTCTAGTCATGCATGTTAATCAATGACTTAAACTCTGTCAAATCATTGGTTTTCCTGGCTGACTTAAGCTCTAATTGCCAAATACTTTTTTTTTTCTTTCTAAACTTTGCGTACCCCGTTTGTAAAAACAGTTCCACAGTCTCTAAATGTAATTTTAAAAAATGAATATCATTCTGATTACACCCCCACCGAGGTGATCTTTGAAGCTTACAGCAGCAGAAGAAAAGCCAAATAAGGAAATAATTTGCGGAATTTCCCTCGTTCGTATTTCATTAATAAAGTATTTATCCATTTAATGATATTTTGTTTCGCCCCTAAGTTAATATTTTTTTTTTTGTCGAAACAAAATTCTGTTTTTTTTTTCCATAAAACAAAAATAATAGATATGGCTGTCTCTTTCTTTTTCATTCTTTCTCCCTCTCTCTGTTTCTCTCTAATCTTCTGGATCATTTAATCTTTACATATAAATTACCCACGTTCCATAAATAAAAGAAATTAACCCTTTATGTTTTCAGATTCATCAAAGAGTTTTTATAATGACAGATCTATTCCCGTCTTGGCCACATCTGCTGAGCAGACGGAAGCAATGAGATATAGCAAAAATTTATGCATTTTAGGGCGACATTGCGAAGTATCTCGTAGTTAAAGACTTGAACATTCCATTTGTTTCCTGGAGTCTAGATCTAGGTGCAAAGTGAACGCAATTCTTTTTTTATTATTATTCTTGATACCGGAAGCGTAAAAAGATCATGTAAAAAAAAATTACAGTTGTCTCCCGTGATTATGTGCTAGATTATCAACCTGTGGTTCGCCTAAGACCATCGAAAATATGGATTGTTTTTGTCTTTTCTTCTATTGCTGTGTGGATTGGGGTCGCCGCAGAGTGGGGATTGTAAAAAGGGGTCGCTGAGCTTAGAAGATTGAGAACCACTGTGCTAGAAGGACTATTTTTTTTTTTTACAATATTGTCTCCCTTGATTTCGTGGCCTCACTAAGAAACTCACACAATTTTCAAGAAAAGGTCCAATCACTCTTGCACAATGTCAGCATTATAGTTCTTTTTTGCTAACAAGGGCATGGAACTTTATTTATTTTTTTAAAATGAAACAGGATATCAGTTGTTTATCATATTTGATCTTCATTACTTCCCATGTCTATGTCTATTTCAGTCTGGTATCTCTCGGAGCTTGATAAGACTTGCCTATGTCGCAATGCCACAAATTATCAAATTAATACAACTCATCAAATTCGAATCGCGATACTAAGTAGGTCGTATTGTTCGATGTCGAACTCTCCGGCCGGAAATAACCCTAATTACTGGCATTTAAATGATCTAAAATGTGTTTGCATTAGCAACGGAATGAAAGGTAATTGGATTCTCTGTGACGTTACCTCGATTAGGCGTATACCTAATTACTTTAAGTAAGAAGTAACCATCTGTAAGGCATATGGGGCTAGTTAGGGAGACATTACTTTGAAGTCCATGATTGTCAATCTTAGTCTTCAAAAAAAAAAAATATTGTAAAAACAAGCATAACAAAGGAAAACTTTAAATAACACAACTTTATTTCGATTTCAGTCAGTATGTTTCAAGGTCAGGTGTGGTCATCACTAAGTACATAGCAGTCTAATTCATAAAGCGCTGGTTGTGTAAATGTATAACTGCTGTTCGTGTTTGCATCTATACTGTTATTGCTATAGCAGTGGTTCTGCTGAGGTGGACAATTGTAGTCAAACTGATTTTCTATTTGTTTGGACCAATGATCTTATCTTATCTTATCTTATCTTATCTTATCCTGCTTGTCGCGGGGTGAACATGGCTTGACACTCTACGTGTAGACAAAGAGATTTTTGGGCATGCCCTGGTGAGGGAATACGACTAACAGATTCCTGGTCTCTGGAAAAAAACAAACTTCCCATGTGTCAAGAGTTTAAGGAACCTTAGACACGAGCTTAAAGATCTCTCTTTTTTGTTCTCTCTCTCTCTTTCCCTCTCTCTCTTTTCTCTCTCTTAGTTTCTTTTTTTCCCTCTTTTTCTCTCTATCTTGTTTCTCTATCTTTCCCTCTCATTCTCTCTCTTTCTCTTTTCTCTTAATGTTTTTCTCTTTTTTTCTCTCTCTTTCTCACTTTATCTCTCCCTTTTCTCTCTCTCTCTCTCTCTCTTTATAACTATTTCCCTCTTTATTTCTCTTTTTCCTCTCTTTCTCTTATTCTCTCTCTCTCTCTCTCTTCTTTGTTTTCTTTTTCTCTCTCTCTTTTCTCTATCTCTTTTCCTCTATGTTTCTTTCTCTTTTTCTGTCTCTCTCTCTCTCTCTTTCTAAGGATGAGATCCGACTATTCATTGATATGACCAGCCCTGTACTCCCACGCTCAAAACAAAAAGGTCTAGATCATCTTCAGATCTTCTCGACCAATGTGGTCATCAATTATGTTAGGATGAGACAAGTTCTAAAAATAGACTTTCTAAGCCTCGTTTTAAATATTACGAAAGTATACAAGGGAATATCCCCAAAGGAAATAAATAACGGATCGATTCTTGAAAGTGGATTAGACAAAACTAAGACATCGGAGCTTGACATTGACGAGAATCGATTATTTTAATATCTAGAATTAAAAACGTTTTCATTGGTTCCTTTGATTATCGTCCGTTAATTTTTTTCGTAAAGGTTAGGTTGCTCTAGACTCTGGGCCTAATTGTTAGTTTAATAAACAGAACTTATCGGGACATTTGAAAAAATTTGACAGTGTCTGTTGATGCTACTATTAGATTGTCAGACAGGTGTAATCTCCCTTGTCTATTTTAAAACCGAGACCAATCATCATAGAAGGCCTCAACACTGACCTGCAACGTCACCACCTGTGGGCAGCGGGGACCAATAACTAGTTGCCACGTCACATGAGTATTTATTATTTCAACGTCAACATTAAAGGCATTATTGCAAGTCTCGTCTTTGTTCTGACCACAGTGACGTGGCTAGGTATCTGGACAGCACAGTGGCGTGGCTAGGTATCTGGAGAGCACAGTGGTGTGGCTAGGTATTTTGGAGAGCACAGTGGTGTGGCTAGGTATCTGGAGAGCACAGTGGCGTGGCTAGGTATTAGGAGAGCACAGTGGTGTGGCTAGGTATTTTGGAGAGCACAGTGGCGTGGCTAGATATTTGGAGAGCACAGTGGTGTGGCTAGGTATTTTGGAGAGCACAGTGGCGTGGCTAGGTATCTTGAGAGCACAGTGCGTGGCTAGGTATTTTGGAGAGCACAGTGGCGTGGCTAGGTATTTTGGAGAGCACAGTGGCGAGGCTAGGTATTTTGGAGAGCACAGTGGGGTGGCTAGGTATCTGGAGAGCACAGTGGTGTGGCTAGGTATTTTGGAGAGCACAGTGGCGTGGCTAGGTATTTTGGAGAGCACAGTGGCGTGGCTAGGTATTTTGGAGAGCACAGTGGCGTGGCTAGGTATCTGGAGAGCAAAGTGGTGTGGCTAGGTATTTTGGAGAGCACAGTGGCGTGGCTAGGTATTTGGAGAGCACAGTGGCGTGGCTAGGTATTTTGGAGAGCACAGTGGTGTGGTTAGTTATTTGGAGAGCACAGAGGCGTGGCGAGGTATCTGGAGAGCACAGTAGCGTGGCTAGGTATTTGGAGAGCACAGTGACGTGGCTAGGTATTTGGAGAGCACAGTGGCGTGGCTAGGTATTTTGGAGAGCACAGTGGCGTGGCTAGGTATTTGGAGAGCACAGTGGCGTGGCTAGGTATTTTGAGGCCCGGGGAGCTTGACCTCCCCTGCATTTTAACATTCCACATCATGACATGACATAATGTACTTAATAAATATATAACTTTATAATATATAACTCAGCCGCACGGAAAGAGTTAATCTGTGTGGAATACATGCAAGAGTGCCACTAACTTATGTAACAACATGAATAGCAAGATTACATGGCAGTGGCGTAATATTTAATACTAGTCGACCGGTGGCGTAGCACACGCCGCTATTTTGCAGGGCCGACCTTAGGCCACTGCAACCTATGCGACCGCAGTGGGCCCCGCACTTTTATAGGACCCGCGCTAATTTTAGGTGTACAAATTATTAAATTAAACCATTTTATAACATTAACAGATTTCTTGCAGCCTCCTTTCGATTTCACAGGAGGTCCTAGAAATCTCCTGAAATTGCAAAATATACGAAAAAGTCCTGGAAATATCCGGAAATTATTAAAATCTTTTTGTAAAACTCATACAAATCTCCTAAAATATATAGATGAAAATTGTCATTTTGGGCTGTCATTCAATATTGAAAACGCCAATCCTACGCGCGATTAAAAAAAAACGGCATTATGCAATACCCGTAATTGTGGAATCTGGTGAAAGAAGCTTCTCGTGCCTCAAACTAATGAAGAATTACTTAAGATCAACAATTCTCGTAGATAGATTGAAAAATTTGGTAATTCTTGCTATTGAGCGTGATCTATGTAGGAAATAGAATTTTTATGATGTACTGTATGACTTCGCTACACGCAAGGCTCGTAAAGTAATTCTGTACGTAGTAAAGAATGAATAAAATGCAAAGACGAATTGAATTTATTTTCTAATACAAACTATTTAATTTTCACTTATTATCCGTATCCTTACCCAAACTTGGCCCCGCGAAATCCGTTTCGCAATGGGCTTTACAATGGTTAAGTCCGGTTCTGCTATTTAGTGACGGATGAATACTACTTCCCCCCCCCCCCCCGGGGCCACTCTTTTTTTTTTTTTTTTTTTTGCTTCTAAAATTACCAAGGATAACTTCATCCGTCCGAGTTGCAAAAATAAAAGAGTGATCTTTCCATGGTGTCCAAACTCTTGAGCGTGCTCTGTCGCCTCGATAGTTACAACAGAGTAGATTACTCCCCCCCCCCCTTTTTTCTTTTTAACGTGAGGTAGAAATAAAAAAAAATTCTTGGTCACAACGGTCCGGCCTGGCTATTTTGTGCCTACGTGTTCTCCCCCCCCCTCCCCTCTTGTTTTCTCGTGGACTATCCGCAGTAATAAGAGAGTGATCTTTCCTTTACTTCTTCTCGTTTAAAATGTTGAGGGAAGAAGAGAAATATATATATAGACTAGTCGACCGGCGGCGTAGCAAACGCCGCTATTTTGCAGGGTGGCCTTAGGCCACTGTAACCTATGCGACCGCAGTGGGCCCCGCACTTTCATAGGACCCGCACTTTCAAAGGACCCGCACTAATTCAAGGTGTATAAATTATTAAATTAAACCATTTTATAACTTAAAACAGATTTACCGCCCCCTCCTGTCGATATACCAGGAGCTCCTGGAAATCTCCCGAAATAGCAAAATATACGAAAAAGTCCTTAAAATATACCGAAATATATAGACAAAATTGTCATTTTGGGGTGTCACTCAATATGGAAAACGACAATCCAACGCACGATAAATAAAAACGGCATTATGCATAAGCCGTAATTGTGTAATCTGGTGAAAGAAGCTTCTCGCGCTTCAAACTAATGAAGAATTACTTGAGGTCAACAATTCTCAAAGATAGATTGAAACATTTAGTAATTCATGCTATTAGTATAGAGCGTGATCTATGAAGGAAACAGAAAATTTTTATGATATACTGTATAACTTCTCTACACGCAAGGCTCGTAAAGTAATTCGTAGTAAAGAATGAATAAAATGCATAGATGAATTTATTTTCTAATACAAACTCTTAAATTTCACTTATTATCCGCTTTCCTACCCAAACTTGGCCCCACGAAATCCGTTTCGCATAGGGCCCCACAATGCTTAAGTCCGGCCCTGCTATTTAGTGACGGGTGAATATACATAGTAGATTACTTGTTCTCTTTCCATGACTTCTGGTAGGCTATCAATGGTTAAGTCCGGCGCTGCTATTTAGTGTTTGTAAAATGTTTGTGTGTAAAATGTTTTACATGTTTCGGGTTTACTTCTTAGTCCAAACCTCCCGCACGACGAAGGGGGATGGGAGCGGGCAGGGTTTGACAGTCCAGCGCGCAGCCATCCGTAGCGACGTATGACACCAACTTGTTCTCCCCTCCCCCCCTTGCGTTTTCTCGTGGACTATCCGCAAAAATAAGAGAGTGATCTTTCCTTTACTTCTTGTTTAAACTCTTGAGGGAAGAAGAGAATTATATATATAGATTTAATGTGTAATTACAAACTTTTCGGACACTCGTTTGTGGGCCCCTCAAGTGGGGGCCCGGGGGAGGAATTTCAAATTTTGACACCTCCCCCCCTCCCGAAACCCTGGCTACGCCACTGGGGGACCATTTTTTGGAAATAAAGTCACTTCTTTCAAACATATCTGTGGATGGGGGGGGGGGGTTTACAAATTGAGACAATATATGTAGAACAATTGTCCAGCACTGGCTCTGATGTAACAGTGGGTTAAATTTTCTAGAACTATTCCATTTTATCTTCCAAATCTTCAATCTTTGCTGGATCAAGTTCTTGTTGTCCATGACTCTCTCGGGAAGGTGATTGTGACGGATTTCCCATCGTGCCTGTTAAGCATGAAAACGTGGACAGGATTATTTTTTCGGTTTTTAAAAATTATCTTCAGCTTTAAAATAAATGATTGTATTAATATTAATTAAAGGCTTTCTTTTATCAGAACATTGAAGAGACATAGCTTGGTTTATGAATCCAAATATAAGTAAACATTTAAAAGATGGGGATGAAACATTATTTCTTTTGTATCTTTTTTAAATTCCATTGTTGTCATGGCTACTGGAGATTTCTGCGATAAATTTAAATCAGAGTAATCTCCTCTTTGTTTAAATTTTGATTTTTAAGAATTTAAGCAATAATTTAGAGAATTGCATAGAAAAACAAACAAAATACCCAAAAAAAAAATACTTTAAAGAAAAATTCAGCTTATGTTTAGTGTATCAATTAGTTTGGATCAGTCATGTAATTAAATTTGTAATAGATCTAGACTAGGAATAATGAATCTGTGCGATTAGAAATATTTTTTTTAACAATTGTTTTTGTTTTGCACAATTTCATGCTTTTAGCTTTCTCAATACGCTGTGATCTTATCTGTTGTCTGGACCAGTTGGAAAGGGGTAGGAGAGGGAGAGGGGTATCTGGGTGATCGCCTTTTAAATGTATTTTTTTTAAAAAGGGAATGACATGAATTCAAACTTCTCAGGCTTCTCAAGCCAACGCGGTAACCACTCTGCTAGCGAAGAGTCTATAAACATGAAAGATTGTATAGTTATCTATTGTTTCTATTTCATGTTTGTGTTCACTACGCCTCAGGCGACAACCTTAAATAAAGGGGACTAATTCAGCTTATACCACGACTTCAGTCAAGTACTATTTACTACCAATAGTTAACAAACTAATTGGTTAGTTTTTTTTTTATTGATTCTTGTGTTGTCAGATAAAAGAAATAATTGTGAAAAATTTCAGCTTGATCCGAGAATGGGTGTGGGAGAAATAACGTGTACAAACTTTTTACCAGACAGACAGAGTGAGTTGATATAAGCTTTGTAAACAAGAAAGCGATATTGAGAAATGTGGTGGCGATATAGACCTAGAGTAAATGAAAGAAAAAGGTAATATATATATAGGAAGATTTTGGAGAGATTTGAAATAAAAAGACTAAGTTGAAAGACTCTATTTTGAAAGTTCTCTGTTACCAAGAAAATAAATACAATTTGTGTATGCTGCAAGGGAAAGAACTTTGAAATGATACTTTACATTACACGTCTAACAAACTTTTTTTAAAACATCAAAACAAATAATAAGTGTAGTTGTCTCAATCAGTCTGGAGATTGGATAGAGAACCTCTGTATGTTACCGTGTTAGCTTTTTTAAAATGTATTTTATAATAAAATAAAGTTATACGACTTGGATTCGAACTAGAGCGATCAAGCCCACAAGCCAGTACACTAACCAGTGCACCAGCGAAGTATATCAAACAAAATAATTAATTACCAATTATTAATTAACTAATTGGTTCTTGTTTTGTCAGGTACAAGAAAATAATTGCGCAAAAATTTCAAAATTATCCTAGAATTGGTGAGGGAGGAAAAACGTGTTCAAATGTTTCACCAGACAGACAGACAGAGTATGTTGATATTTTTTTTTACCTTTTTACATATCCTTAAGTCTATTGGTTCGTTGGGGCACCATGCAAGACTCGTCGACCGTCTTTCTCCATTCCTCTCTGTCTTTTGCCTTAGTTAGAACCTCTTTCAATGGCATATGCCCGTCTATGCTTTTATGTTGTCCTCCCATCGCTTTCTCTGTCTGCCTCTTCTTCTTTTTCCCTGTACTGTTCCCTGAAGGAAGGTATTTGCGAGCCCCTAAGATCTTGTAATATGGCCACAGATTTTAAGCTTGCGTTTTTTTTACGATATTAACAGGTCATCATGGGGTCATTGCTTAAGAGACTTTATGACGTATTTTTAGCAATACACACACATTCTCACAGACACGCACATACAAACTCATAAGCAATTAAGAAGATAATGATGTTAAAAGTACTGTTAATATTTTTTACGGACAAGACTCATAAATTCATCATAAAAATAATCGAATCCATTTTTTATAAGCTTCCAATATTAATTCCAATACCAAAAATAAAGTTTAAAAAATGACACCAAAATTTTCTTTTTTTTTTTTTCTTTTCGTATAATTACAATTTTTTTTTTTTTTCGCTTTCAGATTAATTTTTTTTTGAAACACAGTATTTTATTTTGGTCAACAGACGATATTTCCTGTACGCCTGCTCCGCAAGAACTTCCGGTACTAGTTACAGCAGACGATGAACTCTCGAGACCATATTTTTTACTGTTTCCTTAGTTCCTAGAAGCCATGCAATAATTGTAAACACGATTGGTGAGGTTTTTTTTGTGTGTGCTGGGACGCACCGGGACATTGTGAAGATTAGTGGTAGCATGGAATCGGTTGCCTGAATCAGCCAAAAAAAAAAAAAAGGAATGACTTAGCAGATTTAAGTCAGTGATTAACAAGCATTAGATTTAAGTCAGTGATTAACAAGCATGACTAGATTGACACGGAAACGCGTTAGACTAAACAACTTCTCTTTGGAGGTAACATCTGCAAATTTATAAGCTAAGATACATGATGTTTATCCAAAGATATTTTTTTTTTCTTAACATTTTGAAACTGTAAACTTTACAATATGCGATCGTCTATAGCTCCAGTAGACTGTGCTTCACTTTCACCTTCACTTTCACTGGCGGATCCAGAGGTGGCGGTAGGGGCGATCGTCTCCCCCCACTCGGCTGACCCCCCCCCCACTCGCCGACCCCCTTCCCCCCCGAAAGGGGAGGGCGAACGAATTTTAGTAAAGAAATCACACAATTTGTATCTGAATTTATTAGTTATGTTAATAATACTAATTATTTATATTTCCACCTATTTTAAAATTATTTCGTCGTCCCCCCCCCCCCTATCTCTTAGTCTTGCGAACAGCTGTAAAAATGTTTGTTAAATGTTTTACATGTTTGTAAAATGTTTTACATGTTTCGGATATTCCTTCAGAGTTGAAAATAGTTTACTTCCTAGTCCAAACCTCCCGCAGGACGACGGTGATGGGAGCGGGCAGGATTTGAACCCTCGACCATCGATAAATCCGAACGACAGTCCAGCACGCAAACCGCACGACCAGGAAGCCATCTCGACCAGGCAGCCAGTTGGGGCACAACAGATGATCTGTTGTTGTTGTTGTTTTTAAAGCTAGAACATCTTCCATCCTTGTAAGTTGTCTGCCCTTCGCTTCTCAGTGACGTGAATTGGTTCAGTATCAACAGGTCACCGAGTTAAGAAATACACCCTATTGTAAGAAGCTCCTCTGTCCATCTTTAATATTTCAATGGTCAACAGGTCACTGAGTTGAGAAATACACCCTACTGTAAGAAGCTCCTCTGTCCATCTTTAATATTTCAATGGTCAACAGGTCACTGAGTTGAGAAATACACCCTATTGTAAGAAGCTCCTCTGTCCATTTTTAATATTTCAATGGTCAACAGGTCACTGAGTTGAGAAATACACCCTACTGTAAGAAGCTCCTCTGTCCATTTTTAATATTTCAATGGTCAACAGGTCACTGAGTTGAGAAATACACCCTATTGTAAGAAGCTCCTCTGTCCATTTTTAATATTTCAATGGTCAACAGGTCACTGAGTTGAGAAATACACCCTACTGTAGAAGCTCCTTTGTCCATCTTTAATATTTCAATGGTCAACAGGTCACTGAGTTGAGAAATACACCCTACTGTAAGAAGCTCCTTTGTCCATCTTTAATATTTCAATGGTCAACAGGTCACAGAGTTGAGAAATACACCCTACTGTAAGAAGCTCCTTTGTCCATCTTTAATATTTCAATGGTCAACAGGTCACTGAGTTGAGAAATACACCCTACTGTAAGAAGCTCCTTTGTCCATCTTTAATATTTCAATGGTCAACAGGTCACTGAGTTGAGAAATACACCCTACTGTAAAAAGCTCCTCTGTCCATTTTTAATATTTCAATGGTCAACAGGTCACTGAGTTGAGAAATACACCCTACTGTAAGAAGCTCCTCTGTCCATTTTTAATATTTCAATGGTCAACAGGTTACTGAGTTGAGAAATACACCCTACTGTAAGAAGCTCCTTTGTCCATCTTTAATATTTCAATGGTCAACAGGTCACTGAGTTGAGAAATACACCCTACTGTAAAAAGCTCCTCTGTCCATTTTTAATATTTCAATGGTCAACAGGTCACTGAGTTGAGAAATACACCCTACTGTAAGAAGCTCCTCTGTCCATTTTTAATATTTCAATGGTCAACAGGTTACTGAGTTGAGAAATACACCCTACTGTAAGAAGCTCCTTTGTCCATCTTTAATATTTCAATGGTCAACAGGTCACTGAGTTGAGAAATACACCCTACTGTAAAAAGCTCCTCTGTCCATTTTTAATATTTCAATGGTCAACAGGTCACTGAGTTGAGAAATACACCCTACTGTAAGAAGCTCCTCTGTCCATTTTTAATATTTCAATGGTCAACAGGTTACTGAGTTGAGAAATACACCCTACTGTAAGAAGCTCCTTTGTCCATCTTTAATATTTCAATGGTCAACAGGTCACAGAGTTGAGAAATACACCCTACTGTAAGAAGCTCCTTTGTCCATCTTTAATATTTCAATGGTCAACAGGTCACTGAGTTGAGAAATACACCCTACTGTAAGAAGCTCCTTTGTCCATCTTTAATATTTCAATGGTCAACAGGTCACTGAGTTGAGAAATACACCCTACTGTAAAAAGCTCCTCTGTCCATTTTTAATATTTCAATGGTCAACAGGTCACTGAGTTGAGAAATACACCCTACTGTAAGAAGCTCCTCTGTCCATTTTTAATATTTCAATGGTCAACAGGTTACTGAGTTGAGAAATACACCCTACTGTAAGAAGCTCCTTTGTCCATCTTTAATATTTCAATGGTCAACAGGTCACTGAGTTGAGAAATACACCCTACTGTAAGAAGCTCCTCTGTCCATTTTTAATATTTCAATGGTCAACAGGTCACTGAGTTGAGAAATACACCCTACTGTAGAAGCTCCTTTGTCCGTCTTTAATATTTCAATGGTCAACAGGTCACTGAGTTGAGAAATACACCCTACTGTAAGAAGCTCCTTTGTCCACCTTTAATATTTCAATGGTCAACAGGTCACTGAGTTGAGAAATACACCCTACTGTAAGAAGCTCCTTTGTCCATCTTTAATATTTCAATGGTCAACAGGTCACTGAGTTGAGAAATACACCCTACTGTAAGAAGCTCCTTTGTCCATCTTTAATATTTCAATGGTCAACAGGTCACTGAGTTGAGAAATACACCCTACTGTAAGAAGCTCCTTTGTCCATCTTTAATATTTCAATGGTCAACAGGTCACTGAGTTGAGAAATACACCCTACTGTAAAAAGCTCCTCTGTCCATTTTTAATATTTCAATGGTCAACAGGTCACTGAGTTGAGAAATACACCCTACTGTAAGAAGCTCCTCTGTCCATTTTTAATGTTTCAATGGTCAACAGGTCACTGAGTTGAGAAATACACCATACTGTAAGAAGCTCCTCTGTCCATTTTTAATATTTCAATGGTCAACAGGTCACTGAGTTGAGAAATACACCCTACTGTAAGAAGCTCCTCTGTCCATTTTTAATATTTCAGTGGTGAACAGGTCACTGAGTTGAGAAATACACCCTACTGTAAGAAGCTCCTTTGTCCATCTTTAATATTTCAATGGTCAACAGGTCACAGAGTTGAGAAATACACCCTACTGTAAGAAGCTCCTTTGTCCATCTTTAAAATTTCAATGGTCAACAGGTCACTGAGTTGAGAAATACACCCTACTGTAGGAAGCTCCTTTGTCCATCTTTAATATTTCAATGGTCAACATGTCACTGAGTTGAGAAATACACCCTACTGTAAGAAGCTCCTCTGTCCATTTTTAATATTTCAATGGTCAACAGGTCACTGAGTTGAGAAATACACCCTACTGTAAGAAGCTCCTTTGTCCATCTTTAATATTTCAATGGTCAACAGGTCACTGAGTTGAGAAATACACCCTATTGTAAGAAGCTCCTCTGTCCATCTTTAATATTTCAATGGTCAACAGGTCACTGAGTTGAGAAATACACCCTACTGTAAGAAGCTCCTTTGTCCATCTTTAATATTTCAATGGTCAACAGGTCACTGAGTTGAGAAATACACCCTACTGTAAGAAGCTCCTTTGTCCATTTTTAATATTTCAATGGTCAACAGGTCACTGAGTTAAGAAATACACCCTACTGTAAGAAGCTCCTTTGTCCATCTTTAATATTTCAATGGTCAACAGGTCACTGAGTTGAGAAATACACCCTATTGTAAGAAGCTCCTCTGTCCATTTTTAATATTTCAATGGTCAACAGGTCACTGAGTTGAGAAATACACCCTACTGTAAGAAGCTCCTCTGTCCATTTTTAATATTTCAATGGTCAACAGGTCACTGAGTTGAGAAATACACCCTACTGTAAGAAGCTCCTCTGTCCATTTTTAATATTTCAATGGTCAACAGGTCACTGAGTTGAGAAATACACCCTACTGTAAGAAGCTCCTCTGTCCATCTTTAATATTTCAATGGTCATGTGAAATTTGTATCGTTGTCTTCATAGCCCTTGAAACGTATGGTCGATATATAGGGGATTATCTCCCTTGAATGAAACACTTAGATCTAGTTGTTGTTTTTTTCCCTTCAGTATTTTGAAATGGATCAATCTTTCAAGTGACAAGCCGGATGACCAAAAGGGCAAGAGATAAGCGATATTTTTGTAGCGAAACTTTGACAAATTGTTGAGTGGACGCTTGATAGCTACATTTCACAACCTGATGAGATCCAAGAAATCTTTACAAGCAGACGTGAATGGTTACAAGAGATAACCCAGATCTCTTGGCGAATAGATAGTAACACTCTTTAAGAAACAAAAATATTAAAAAGTCGAACAGGTCGACACGCCATTCCTCTTGGGATTGGAAGGGTTGGGATCTTCAAATGCTCGAATACACTAGAGTGTCAGACTACCAAAGCCGGCCTTAGTCACGAGCGAATTAGGCAGCTACCTAGGGCCTCAGATTGGTAGGGGCCTCGCACAGTGTTTAATTTTTTTTTTTATTTTTTTTTTTTTTTGGTTTTTTAATTATTATTTTTTTGTTTTTTGTTTTTTAATTTTTTTATATTTTTCTTTGTGTTATATTTTAAAAGATAAGAAACTGCGAAATTTGTCCTAATTGTTACTGTTAAAGTACACTAGTTTTTAAAATAAATTGCTTATTTTATTTCTTTTCACTGTATATTTTGTTTTGTTTATTTCATTTGGTGCCACCTAATTCACTTTGCCTAGGGCCTCAAATTATCTAAGCCCGGCCCTGAGTCCACCTATCAAATGTGGCTGTAACTCTTTAACATAACAAGAAAAACAGTTTTAAAAATGCTTTAAAAAAACAACAAAATAAAAGCTTATATGAAGTGTAATGGTATTATAGTTGGCTAATTACACACAATTACTACTATTGTACAGTAATACCACTACCTTACCAATCCCTTAGTCTTTTGAACCGTTAGGACACCACACATGATCTGTCGACCAAATTTCTCCATTCCTCTCTGTCTTTCGCCTTTGATAGAATCTCTTTCAGGCCTGTCCATTCTTTTTTATGTGGTTTTCCCTTTCTCTATTCGCCTCTTCTTCTTTCCCTGGCACCGTTCCCTGAAGGAAGGTATTTGCGAGCCCTGAGGACCTTGCGATATGGCCATCAGCAGTCTAATTTACTTTGCCATCACACAGCTACCATCTCTTGAAGAGCTTTTCAATGAAAGATGCCTTTCCAAAACACTCACGATTCTTAAAGACAACCTTCACCCATTAAACCACTGTTACATAAGGTCTGAACGAAGTGGTCGTCTCCTTTCCATTAGGACTAAAACAGAAAGATTTAAAAACTCCTTTATCCCACTTTCGGTCTGAGTGTACAAGGCCATCTGTCGTCATCGAGAAGAATATAGAAGTCAAATTCATAAAGCGCTGGTTGTGACTGTGTTTGTGTTTCGTGTGTGAATGTTATTCGAATTTTTTCATTTATATTGTTATTGTACAGTAGTTACTCTGATGTTGTCAATTGTAGTCAAACTGAATTTCCATTTGATTGGATCAATAAAATTATCTTATCTTATCTTATCTTAAAGTATTAGTTTGCGTTTCTTTAGTGTGGTTAGCAAAGGTTTGTAATTTGTTTGATAAAGGTTAGGATTAGGATTAAGAACAGGTCAGAAGAAAAATTCGTTTCATGTAACTTAAGTTTTTCTTTTGTTAAGAGGTTGTCAGTTGATCACATGACATCAAGAAGAGAATTTGAGATAACATCTCCAGCGTTACATTTCTCTTTTTACAATCTCTTTTAACTTTTTTTTTTTAATGTTGAAGAATGAGACTTAAAGAAAGAGAGAAGTAAGAAAAAAAGAGAGGGGAAAGAGAAAAGAGAGAAAGATAGAGAGATAAGAAGTAAGAAAAGAAGTAAAGTTCCCCTTTCAGACCTTGCAATCTCTAGGGCAGATGATGTTAAGGTCATTCTCTTTCTTTGGGCAACGGTTAGCGGGCAGGGTGTCATGTGGCCAGCACAACTACCAACCGCCTTTACTTTACCCAACTAAGGTCAGGTACCCGTTAGAGTTGGGTAAACTCGGGGGCGACCTAAAAATCCTAAAATTCAAAATCCCAGTCTTCACTGAGATTCGAACCCTGGACCCCCCTCCCCCTCAGGTTAACCACTCAACCAATCAGCCATCTCGCCCCCCCCCCTAGATAAGAAGAGAACGAAAGAAATAGAGAGAGAGGGAGAAAGAGAAAAACAAAGAGAGACAAAAAAGAAATAGTGTGAAAGAAAGAGTCGAAGAATTAAAAAAAAAAGAGATAAAGATAAGAGATAAAAAAAGAAAGAACATAGAACAGAAAGAAAGAACACAGAACTGAAAGAAAGAATACAGAACTGAAAGAAAGAACACAGAACTGAAAGAAAGAACACAGAACTGAAAGAAAGAACACAGAACTGAAAGAAAAAACACAGAACTGAAAGAAAGAACACAGAACTGAAAGAAAGAATACAGAACTGAAAGAAAGACCATAGAACAGGAAGAAAGAACACAGAACAGAAAGAAAGAACACAGAACTGAAAGAAAGAACACAGAACTGAAAGAAAGAACACAGAACTGAAAGAAAGAACACAGAACAGAAAGAAAGAACACAGAACTGAAAGAAAGAACACAGAACTGAAAGAAAGAACACAGAACTGAAAGAAAGAACACAGAACTGAAAGAAAGAACACAGAACTGAAAGAAAGAACACAGAACTGAAAGAAAGAACACAGAACAGAAAGAAAGAACACAGAACAGAAAGAAAGAACACAGAACTGAAAGAAAGAACACAGAACTGAAAGAAAGAATACAGAACTGAAAGAAAGACCATAGAACAGGAAGAAAGAACACAGAACAGAAAGAAAGAACACAGAACTGAAAGAAAGACCATAGAACTGAAAGAAAGAACACAGAACTGAAAGAAAGAACACAGAACTGAAAGAAAGAACACAGAACAGAAAGAAAGACCATAGAACAGGAAGAAAGAACACAGAACAGAAAGAAAGAACACAGAACTGAAAGAAAGACCATAGAACAGAAAGAAAGAACACAGAACAGAAAGAAAGACCATAGAACAGGAAGAAAGAACACAGAACAGAAAGAAAGACCATAGAACAGAAAGAAAGAACACAGAACAGAAAGAAAGAACACAGAACTGAAAGAAAGAACACAGAACTGAAAGAAAGAACACAGAACTGAAAGAAAGAACACAGAACAGAAAGAAAGAACACAGAACTGAAAGAAAGAACACAGAACTGAAAGAAAGAACACAGAACTGAAAGAAAGAACACAGAACTGAAAGAAAGAACACAGAACTGAAAGAAAGAACACAGAACTGAAAGAAAGAACACAGAACTGAAAGAAAGAACACAGAACTGAAAGAAAGAACACAGAACTGAAAGAAAGAACACAGAACAGAAAGAAAGAACACAAAACTGAAAGAAAGAACACAGAACTGAAAGAAAGAACACAGAACTGAAAGAAAGACCATAGAACAGGAAGAAAGAACACAGAACAGGAAGAAAGAACACAGAACAGAAAGAAAGACCATAGAACTGAAAGAAAGAACACAGAACTGAAAGAAAGAACACAGAACTGAAAGAAAGAACACAGAACAGAAAGAAAGACCATAGAACAGGAAGAAAGAACACAGAACAGAAAGAAAGAACACAGAACTGAAAGAAAGACCATAGAACAGAAAGAAAGAACACAGAACAGAAAGAAAGACCATAGAACAGGAAGAAAGAACACAGAACAGAAAGAAAGACCATAGAACAGAAAGAAAGAACACAGAACAGAAAGAAAGAACACAGAACTGAAAGAAAGACCATAGAACAGGAAGAAAGAACACAGAACTGAAAGAAAGAACACAGAACAGAAAGAAAGAACACAGAACAGAAAGAAAGAACACAGAACAGAAAGAAAGACCATAGAACAGGAAGAAAGAACACAGAACAGAAAGAAAGAACACAGAACTGAAAGAAAGACCATAGAACAGAAAGAAAGAACACAGAACTGAAAGAAAGACCATAGAACAGGAAGAAAGAACACAGAACAGAAAGAAAGAACACAGAACTGAAAGAAAGACCATAGAACAGAAAGAAAGAACACAGAACAGAAAGAAAGACCATAGAACAGGAAGAAAGAACACAGAACAGAAAGAAAGACCATAGAACAGAAAGAAAGAACACAGAACAGAAAGAAAGAACACAGAACTGAAAGAAAGACCATAGAACAGGAAGAAAGAACACAGAACAGAAAGAAAGAACACAGAACTGAAAGAAAGACCATAGAACAGGAAGAAAGAACACAGAACTGAAAGAAAGACCATAGAACAGGAAGAAAGAACACAGAACAGAAAGAAAGAACACAGAACAGAAAGAAAGAACACAGAACTGAAAGAAAGACCATAGAACAGGAAGAAAGAACACAGAACTGAAAGAAAGACCATAGAACAGGAAGAAAGAACACAGAACAGAAAGAAAGAACACAGAACTGAAAGAAAGACCATAGAACAGGAAGAAAGAACACAGAACAGAAAGAAAGAACACAGAACTGAAAGAAAGAACATAGAACAGAAAGAAAGAACACAGAACAGAAAGAAAGACCATAGAACAGAAAGAAAGAACACAGAACAGAAAGAAAGACCATAGAACAGAAAGAAAGAACACAGAACAGAAAGAAAGACCATAGAACAGAAAGAAAGAACACAGAACAGAAAGAAAGACATAGAACAGGAAGAAAGAACACAGAACAGAAAGAAAGACCACAGAACTGGACTAGAGAGATCGTAAGAGAAATCGAGAAAGAGCTCAATATGACAGGAGAAAATGACAAGAGACGAGCTTATTAGAACAAAGAGAGAAAGGGAGAGGAAAGAGAGTCAAGAGACAGACCGAGAGATAGAGAGAATCTTTAAAAAAATAAAAACCATCGTGAGAAAATATCTGGAACACGAGTCCAAAGAAAAAAATAAGTTACAATTTGGCAGGCCATTGGAACAAAAAATTATTTGAACTAAAAACAAAAAAAAAAGGTCACTCCTGCTGCCAGAGCTAGTCTAGCATTTCTCACACTTTGTCAATGAAAACTTTTTACACACAAATCTAAATCTTTGGAAAGGGGCGGGGTTAGTGTGGATGCTGTAAGTCAGTTCAGAAGTTCACATGAAAGTAAACCAAATCTAAATAATACGATTTGCGACATTTAAAATGTTACAGTCATATTCATTTACCAAGAACCAGAGATTTCTTTTAAGTAATCTAGTGATTTGTGGTAACATTGGAGTCATGGTATGTACTAGGCTTCCTTACAACAGATGATCATCCAGCTATTATTGTCACTGATAGAAATCCAGCTATTATTGTCATTGATGGTGGGGCCCTTCGGGACTTTTTCATTTCTGTCTTCTGGAAGAAATCCTTCCCATATCAAGGATCACCAAGGCCTTTGGCACGACTCTATAGATAACAAATCGCTTACTTTTAAATTAAATTAAATTTAATTTAAATCTTGCTTTTAAAAAATTTGGTAAACTTTTGTACTCACAATTACTGGTTTTTTTTCAATTTTATTTTTAAAGATAAACTTTTTCTGTTACCGTTAGACTTGCCCATGGTGCTATACACACAAAAAAGACACAGAAATAAATAATGTCAGAATATAAATGTAATATTATTGGTAAAAACTGTATGAATAAAAAGCTCAATACTTTTTTAAAAATTAGTTGTCAACAGTGAGGCTCAGTTTGGCGTCCTTGACATTTAGTTTCTCGTGAAAAGATTCAATAAACATGTAAAAAAAAAAAAAATTCGAATAGAACGAAGTCTAAAAAAAGAAAATATAAAAACCACACTTGGATAAGGTAATCCTCTATGGTCTGTGTGGAATGACTTCAGTAAAGTTTCCCAATTGCCTTCTTCGCGTTTCAATTTAAAAATATACACAAGCAAAATGGTGGAAAAAAAAAAAAAAAAAAAAAAAAAAAAAAAAAAAAAAAAAAGTTTATTTAAGGGGAAGAACTCCGCAGCTATATCTCTCAATGATGTAGAAGTTATTTTCCTTTTTCTATATCAAACAAAATAGTTAAATACCAATAATTAATTGACTAAATAGTTAATTGAATAAAATGGATTATGTTTTGCTTTATACGATAAATTATTGTTTAGAGTTTCAACTTCATCCGAAAATTGGTGTGGGAGAAATAACATGTACAGTTATCTAAAGGGACCAAACCCTGCGCATACTGAAGGGTTAATTTCCCCTGTTCCTATCGAACAAAATAATTAATTACTAGTAAATAATTGACTTCAATTGTTATTCTTGTTATTGATTCATGTCTTGTTTTCCATGTCAATAATGCCAATAAATACTTTTTTTAAAGTTTCAACTTGATCCGCGAATGGGTGTGGGAGA
The DNA here is from genome assembly GCF_947242115.1 of Biomphalaria glabrata. Lineage (NCBI taxonomy): Eukaryota > Metazoa > Mollusca > Gastropoda > Planorbidae > Biomphalaria > Biomphalaria glabrata. The sequence goes on along the minus strand of NC_074716.1, from coordinate 51,888,991 downwards.
AATGACGTGTACACACTTTTTACCGGACAGACAGACAGACAGACAGAGTGAGTTGATAAAAGCTTTGTAAAAAGAAGGACAAGTAACTCTACTGTGTATGTCCCTTACACGATTATGTCTGCCTTTATGTCTGATATGTGTATCGCGAAAATATCACAAATATGTCATAGTAACGTCTGCGTCTCGATAACCAGTACATGACGTCACGAGCAGACGTGAATCAATACACTTTGATGTAACTTGCGGACGTTTGACTTTTGTATTTCCGCTGACATGAAGAGTTCTATTACTAGCATTTCCAACGTTAATTACTCTAAACAGCGAGTGTATTCCAATGTATATAATGATATAGGAAGGATACACATCAGAGAGAAGAGGGAGGCTCTGTCAAGGGCTGAAGAAACAAAGATGTTTTAACAGGAAAGGGGATTGAAGTAGCAAAACTAGGGGAGCTAATAGGGTGATAAACGTAAATAATGCGAGGAGTTCTAGCAGAAAGCTAGAAGGTAACAAATAGAGGGGTTCTAACAGGGGGTTAGAAGTAACAAAGTGAGTGGTTTAACAGGGAAGTAACAATGCAAGGGGCCTTTCAAGGGGCTAGAAATAACATTAATTGTCAATAACGAATACGAAACGCACAAACAAATCGAGGGGTTCTAACAGGGGGCTAGAAGTAGTAAGCGTGGGCTCTAACAGGGGGAAGTAGAAATAACAAAGCGTGCAAGCACTGGGCTGCTGTCAGTGACAGGAGAAGGATCAAAGGTGAGGAACTTGCACTTAAAGCAGTAATCTTCGGGCAGGAGTGTCTCGTTAGCTTTGGCCGGCTGCCTAGGAGATGGAAAACTCTAAATTCAAAATTTTGTTGCCTTGCAGAAATATCCAAACATGGGAAAGGCTTCGGGAGACCACCCTGAGGAAAAATCAGGAGCTGGCGACCGTTAGGCATCCTACAGCACATAGTGTAACACCCTGGCAGAACCTGCGACGCCGCTGACCCCCAAACTGTATCGGCACTTGCCGTTCCTTTGGAAACATCAGCTGCGTGGAAAGTGGGTAACTGCTTTGTGGATGATACTCTTTCGACCACAGCTATTGCCCAGGCATTCATCTCATTTCTATGAGAGGATCCATAGCCGCTTCGCGACAGAAGGACACCTTGTTATACTGTTTAATTAATATTGTATGTTCCACGCCCGAATTATTTCATAGTTCTTGCTCATCCACAACCAACATTCGCTTGTTATTTTTATTTTTCTAATGTTTGAGCCAAAGGTTGTCTGTGACCCAGGGCAAAAGAAAAGTCACTGCTGTGACTAAATAATAGCTGTACAAAATAAACCGGACATAAATGATAAAACCATTGCCTTTTATCTCTTTAATTTCAGCTATGGGAAGCGTGGTCGAGAGGCCAAGTGCGCTTGAACTTGGCTTGGCTTGGCTACCTAGATGGGGGCTCGAGATTCGACACCCGACTCGGGCAGAGTTGTGTTTACTGAGCGCCTAAAGGCAGCACTGAAAACCAACTCCTAGATACCCCCTCCCCCACACCGGTCCACAAATGAGATTGGACCAAAAGCGCTCTGAGCATGCTATAAGCATGAAAGTAGCCCTATATAAAAGCTATAATATTATAATATTATTATATGATGGGGCTACCTGTTCTCTTGTGGTGCGCTCCAGATTTGAACCCCCGCCATCCTATGCCATGCTTCGGGAGGTTTGGCCTACGACACTAATCTTCATCCCTAATGTAAATGTACAAGTCGTATGTGAATAGAGTTTTTGACTTCTTTACTTATATTTCTTCTACATTCTACCCCCAATCGATACCGCCAGGGGGCGCTCACGTCAAGATTTAGAAACACAGTAGTAGAGAGTAATATTTCAAACCTAAAAATAATCATGTGTCGCTGTCTTTCTGCAGAAAATATGAAACCTCAAACCCATATAATTGGGATTTATGACAGAGCTGTTTGGAGAACATTTGCTGTTTGGTCTAGAATTTCTGGCGCGATAACTGGGCCTCGGGAAGTTTCAAATATAGCCTGCAAAAAAAAAGGGGATATGTGACATGGCTTATGTGTAATGCAAGAATGTTTCGATCTGTGAATTCAGATGTCCTACTGCCCCATTTAGAAGGCCAAGGCCATTCGAGTCTCAGACTTGCTGGTCTGTATACCATTTCCTGTCCTATTTATAGCTTGCAGAATGGTTTATCTTAGAAATTAAACAGAAATATTTATTTCTAATTTATTTAGTAAACATTTAAGTCCTCTTCAATGTAAATGCTGATAAATAATAATAAACTCTTGGCATACTAAAGATCTGGGGTTTTACTACAGCTCACAGCTTTTTGCAATCATCAATAGACCAATACATAGCAGAAGTAACATGTGAAGCGCACAAAACGCTTGACATGAGTGATCTGCAAACTGGGGAGAAATACCTAATAATGGGTCGTAATGTAATTTTTGCAAGTAGCAATGAGTTAATGCTAGTAACAAAACCTCTGCTGTTGGAGTTTATTAGAGTCCTCAGACCACGGACATCCGACTTGGCAACACCGCCTGCTCAAATTAAAACCTCGAGTGTTGGTTTAGGTTCCCGTGGCCTCAACATGGAGCCTCGGTGGAAAGTCTGCTAGTGGAAAGAGATGAGCAAACAACGAAAAGCGAAACTGATGCCCATCGGGCTACCTCGAGTTCCGAGTTGGGAATGAAACTCCAAAGCATTTTAAGGTCTATAAAAGTAACGTATTGGTCCAGGTTCTGCTCACTGCTACTTTCTAGTCTTTTTCGTATATATGTATATGTTTATCCGACATATATCCGACAGTTTGCTGTATATATATATATATATATATATATATATATATATATATATATATATATATATATATATATATATGCAGAAAAAAACAGACAAATTGCGTAATTATGGGTGCCACTGGTGAAAGTTTGAGAAACACTTCTTTATAGTCTCCGTAAATGTCCTTTGAATGCTCAAACTGCTAATTATTCAAATTAGTTCATTTTGCAATTTCAGAATGCCCTAACATATATCTTATCTTATCTTATATAATACAGAAGTTACTTCAAAAAAGAAGATGATTACGTCCTACGCGTCATGCATTCAGTCATGCATATTAACCAATGACGTAAATTCTGCCAAGTCACTGGTTTTCCTGGCTGGCTCAGGCAACCCATTCCATGCTCTAATAGCACTAGGAAAGAAGGAGTATTTGTACAAATTTGTCCTAGCATATGGGATGAGGAATGTGCCTTTATCTTTGTGTCTTTCATAGTATTTTATTAAATTTTGTTTTTGTATTTGAAGACTATGGTTACAAAAGGTAGAGATATACAGGTCGTAACTGGGCTTGTGTAGTCATCTCAAACACTGTAGGCGTACTCATCCTTAACCTTCGGAATAGAAGACATTGCCATTAGATATAACTAGACACAAATTTTAAAAACAATAATGAGAAAAGAAACGAAGCAAATCATGATTCCATCAATGTTTTTAATGCTTGTGGAATAAGAAATTTGATATTTTCATTAGTTCAGTAACATTTTATTCAAATAGAATTGACAGAGGGAGTACGACAAATTAACTTCAAATTTTAACAACGCTGTTAACTCTTTCTCTCCTAACTGACGATACCAACGTTGATTCCATCAGAATGTGGTAAATAATTACGGAGAGAAAGAGTTTAAAAAAAAAGACAACGGTTAATGAAGTTAAATATTTCAATTATTGTAAATATATGTTTACATCTGGAGTCTAGACTTTGAAGTCATTATGAATTAAAATAAATTATATGAAAAGATTATTATTGTATAATATGTGTAGATCAGTGACATCAAAGGACGATGTAGATCTTCTTCTAATGAATTATCTTCTGCTACTGTTGGCCCGATGCGCCCTCTGGTGGTACTTAAAAAGTTGAGCTCTTGGCTGAGAAGGGTGGCTTGTTCATGAAGAGACCCGAGAGCCCGATAAGGCCGACAACTCCAACCCTGAGTGACGTCCATACATCATCCAGCCTGGTAAAAGAGGAGATAAATCAAATATTCAAGCAGGAATTATTCTCAATAGTAAAATTGATCATTTTTACAAGCACTAGAAGCTAGAATTTTTGTTTTATTTGTGTAATAATGCAAAGAGAGACAATCAAATTTTTATTAATTTCTTATAAAAGTCATAGTTATCTCCCCTGGATGGGAATTTGCGGCCAAATTAGAGGTTACTCATAGGGCCGGATTTAAGTATGTGAAGGCCCAGGGGCAGGATTTTGTGGAGGCCCAGGGGCAGGATTTTGTGGAGGCCCAGGCGCAGGATTTTGTGGAGGCCCAGGGGCAGGATTTTGTGGAGGCCCAGGCGCAGGATTTTGTGGAGGCCCCTACAATATTTCGAAAGCTTTTATAAAATCCAACTTGAAAATACATATTTCTAAAAGTATGTTATATTTTAGAAGAAAGATACAAGAGTTATTGTACATGTGATCTTACTTTTCTTTTTAAAAAAATGTAATATGCATATTTTAGTTTTAAAAAGTGTATATGTTTGAGTTTGTAGAGGGTAAGGCCCTTGGTAGACGCACTGTCGTAGATCCGGGGCAGTAGAAGGGGGCTCGAGGTTCGACACCCGACTCGGGCAGAGTTGTGTTTACTGAGCGCCTAAAGTCAGCACGGAAAACCAATTCGTAGATACCCCCTCCCCCACCCCCCCCCCACTGGTCCACAAATGAGATTGGACCAAAAGCGCTCTGCTATAAGCATGAAAGTAGCGCTATATAAAAGCTATAAATATATAATATATATATATATATATATATATATATGAGGGGGCTCGAGGTTCGACACCCGACTCGGGCAGAGTTGCTGTTTACTGAGCGCCTAAAGTCAGCACGGAAAACCAACTCCTAGATACCCCCCCTCCACTGGTCCACAAATGAGATTGGACCAAAAGCGCTCTGAGCATGCTATAAGCATGAAAGTAGCGCTATATAAAAGCTATAATAATAATAATCTGAGCATGCTAAAGTCACCACATTTTTTTTTGCCAGCCATAAAAAATGCGAAAAGAAATGTCAGAAAAAAATATAATAAAGTTTCTGATCCGTCGAAACTAGGAAATATTTTTATCTATTTAGTGGAGGCCCCTTTCTTGTGGAGGACTCGGGGCTGTAAATCAAGCCCTGGTTTTAGCAAAAGAGTTTAAAAAGAATACAATTAGAATCACGAAAAACTCACATGTAGACCTATTTATGTCACAGCTTTCCTATTCTATTTATAATTATAATTCGATAGAATCTACCTAAGGTCTCGATACGTCTAGGTGTCCCTGGTTCAGTTCTAGTTAACGAAATACAACAATGAAACCACTAGATCAAACACAGAAACTTTTAATCAGCTTTACTGCAAATCACACACGCTGGTCTCTATCTCTGACAACACAACACACTTCCGGTCATTCGCGCAGATTGTAAAAATAGATTATACATACACTATCGACATTCTAAAACTTACCAGGTAAGCTGTGAAAATGTTGCCAACGTCTCTTCAGATTGAATGCTTTCTTGGTTTTGTCGACTAACCGCGTCACTGAACATTCTGTTGTCAACTCGATCGTTTTTGTTCATGGTGAAGTCGGGTAGATTGAGATTATTTTCACTTTGACTGAACTGCTTTTTAGTTGGCATGACCTTAACGATCTGGTGTTTTACATCTGTCGCATATGTTGAACAACCAAGTGGTTCGTTATCTGACTGGCACGCATTGAGTAGGGGAAATGTACTGAAATCTGGAGACAAAAACTTAGTGCAATCTTTACCGGAAGGCTTGAAATAAGGCAATACTGAACTATATGAATGAGCTGCATCTGAAACAGGAAGCGTTATCTGCTTTGGAGAAAGTGAGTGCTTCGTAAGCCAAAGAGAGCTCAGGGTTTTGTTTACTTCTTGATCCGAGACCTCCGACGTGAAATCTATTTCAGAATGAAAGTCTAATGCTTTGATTTCGCTGTCAAGAGATTGTATTAAATTAATATCTTTAGATCGAACTTTACACACATTATTTTCTTTTCTTATTGCTTTTATAACATTACTTTCTCTTGACATGCTTCTAATGGCATCACTTTCTCTTGACATGCTTCTCCTGGCATCACTATCTCTTGACATACTTCTCCTAGTATCAGTATCTCTTGACATGCTTCTCCTGGCATCAGTATCTCTTGACATGCTTCTCCTGGCATCACTGTCTCTTGACATACTTCTCCTAGTATCAGTATCTCTTGACGTGCTTCTCCTGGCATCACTATCTCTTGACATACTTCTCCTGGCATCACTATCTCTTGACATACTTTTCCTAGTATCAGTATCTCTTGACATGCTTCTCCTGGCATCACTATCTCTTGACATACTTCTCCTAGTATCAGTATCTCTTGACATGCTTCTCCTGGCATCACAATCTCTTGACATACTTCTCCTGGCATCACTATCCCTTGACATACTTCTCCTGACATCACTATCTCTTGACATACTTCTGACATCAGTATCTCTTGACATACTTCTCCTAGCATCACTATCTCTTGACATACTTCTGACATCAGTATCTCTTGACATACTTCTCCTGGTATCACTATATCTTGACATACTTCTCCTGGCATTAGTATCTCTTGACATACTTCTCCTGGCATCACTATCTCTTGACATACTTCTCCTGACATCACTATCTCTTGACATACTTCTCCTGACATCACTATCTCTTGACATACTTCTCCTAGTATCACTATCTCTTGACAAAATACTCCTGGCATCAGTATCTCTTGACAAACTTCTCCTTGAATCAGTATCTCTTGACATACTTCTCATGGCATCACTATCCCTTGACATACTTCTCCTGGCATCAGCATCTCTTGGCATACTTCTCCTGGCATCACTATATCTTGACATACTTCTCATGGCATCAGCATCTCTTGACATACTTCTCATGACATCACTATCTCTTGACATACTTCTCATGGCATCACTATCTCTTGACATACTTCTCCTGACATCAGTATCTCTTGACATACTTCTCCTAGCATTACTATCTCTTGACATACTTCTCCTAGCATCACTATCTCTTGACATACTTCTCCTGGCATCACTATCTCTTGACATACTTCTCCTGGCATCACTATCTCTTGACATACTTCTCCTGGCATCACTATCTCTTGACATACTTCTCCTGGCATCACTATCTCTGGACACACTTCTCCTAGCATCAGTATCTCTTGACATACTTCTCCTAGCATCAGTATCTCTTGACATACTTCTTCTGACATCACTATCTCTTGACATACTTCTCCTAGTATCACTATCCCTTGACATAGTTCTTCTGACATCACTATCTCTTGACATACTTCTCCTAGCATCAGTATCTCTTGACATACTTCTCCTGGCATCAGTATCTCTTGACATACTTCTCCTAGCATCACTATCTCTTGACATACTTCTCCTAGTATCACTATCCCTTGACACAGTTCTTCTGACATCACTATCTCTTGACATACTTCTCCTAGCATCAGTATCTCTTGACATACTTCTCCTGGCATCAGTATCTCTTGACATACTTCTTCTGACATCACTATCTCTTGACATGCTTCTCCTAGCATCAGTATCTCTTGACATACTTCTTCTAGCATCAGTATCTCTTGACATACTTCTCCTAGCATCAGTATCTCTTGACATACTTCTCCTAGCATCAATATCTCTTGACATACTTCTCCTAGCATCAGTATCTCTTGACATACTTCTTCTGACATCACTATCTCTTGACATACTTCTCCTAGTATCACTATCCCTTGACATAGTTCTTCTGACATCACTATCTCTTGACATACTTCTCCTAGCATCAGTATCTCTTGACATACTTCTCCTGGCATCAGTATCTCTTGACATACTTCTCCTAGCATCACTATCTCTTGACATACTTCTCCTAGTATCACTATCCCTTGACACAGTTCTTCTGACATCACTATCTCTTGACATACTTCTCCTAGCATCAGTATCTCTTGACATACTTCTCCTAGTATCACTATCCCTTGACATACTTCTTCTGACATCACTATCTCTTGACATACTTCTCCTAGCATCAGTATCTCTTGAAATACTTCTCCTAGCATCACTATCTCTTGACATACTTCTCCTGGCATCACTATCTCTTGACATACTTCTCCTGGCATCACTATCTCTTGACATACTTCTCCTGGCATCACTATCTCTTGACATACTTCTCCTAGTATCACTATCCCTTGACATACTTCTTCTGACATCACTATCTCTTGACATACTTCTCCTGGCATCAGTATCTCTTGACATACTTCTCCTAGTATCACTATCCCTTGACATACTTCTTCTGACATCACTATCTCTTGACATACTTCTCCTAGCATCAGTATCTCTTGACAATATTCTCCTGGCATCACTATCTCTTGACATACTTCTCCTGACATCAGTATCTCTTAACATGCTTCTCCTGACATCACTATCTCTTAACATACTTCTCCTGGCATCACTATTTCTTAACATACTTCTCCTGGCATCAGCATCTCTTGACATACTTCTCCTGGCATCAGTATCTCTTGACATACTTCTCCTGGCATCAGTATCTCTTGACATACTTCTCCTGGCATCAGTATCTCTTGACATACTTCTCCTGACATCACTATTTCTTGCCATATTTTCTCTTTCTTGACTTGCTGTAGTAATACTCTTTCTATTTTGTTTTAAAGTCTTTCTGTTTAGATCATTTAATGTGGTTCTAACTTGTCCGTTGTCCAAGAAGTCAGTCCAGCTATTGCGAGACGACAAGCTCTCTTGTCCAGCGTTTACCTTCATTTGGGAGAATAACCCATTTTCCTGAAATAGCCAAAGAAAATAAAACAAATCAGTACATTGAAAACACTGCTATGCTCTAATATCAGTGAGTTCAAGATAAATCTCTGAGTGTCAAACTTTGTGAACAATGGAGAATGACTTAATTTCGGGGCTTTACTGCAATAGCTCTGCAGAAATATGACAAGTGCTTTGATTTATCCACAGATAAAAACAAACATCAAAATACCTCTTGTTAGTGGCAAATGTTTAATCAAAACAAACATTATCATATTTTTGTTCCTATTTATAAACTGAAGGAAGGACATTTTTAAAATCAAATTTTTATACGAGGGGTTACATTGCTTTTTTTTTTAAATATACGTTTAATATCAGTCGAAGTTTATTGTTTAGCTAGACATTAGCGTCCTAGCAATATCTAGTTTGGGAGGGGTAAATGAGAACATTTTAGGCACCAAGGAGAGAGACAGAGAGAGAGAGAAAGAGAGAGAGAGAGAGAGAGAGAGAAATAAGAACAAGCAAAATATTTTTTTTTAATTTCATAAAGGCTTATCTAAGGGGAAGAACTCATCATTTAATGCTATATCTTTCAATACTGTATAATTTATTTCCCTTTTGAATATGAAACATGTAATCAATTACCACTAATTAATTAATCAATCTTTTTTTTTAAATTCGTAAGTCGTCATGGAAAATCAATAATGGACCCCATTCACCAATCGTAAAGAAACACATTTAGCCACGTCATAACATTGATAAAACAATGAAAAAATATATATCACTTGACAGCCTTTAAATGGATTACATAATTTGTATAGAAGAGATAGAGAATCACGTGGCTAAATGTTGTTTGTTTGTTTCCGATTGGTGAAGGAGGTCCATTGTGCTATGTTTCAACTTGGTCCGAGAACGGAAGTGGGAGAAACAACGTGTATCAACAATCTAGCAGACGACATAGTGTGTCGTCATAGCAACGTGTATCAACAATCTAGCAGACGACATAATGTGTCGTCATAAGCTTTGTAAAAATAGAAAGAAAAAATACTTTGTAAGATCTATGGCCCAGGAAGTGATGTAGTTTTTTGGTTTTTTTTTTTTTTTCAAACACAGAAGAGCTCGTTAATCTCACCTTGACCTTCATGTCATACAGCTGGGCAGTATGGGATTCCGTCAGTGGCGGTACGAACTGGGACATCACGTGCTGGGAGCGTGCGGCGTGAATCAAAATCAAAATGGAGGACACCCGAAGGAAGAAAGACGCTGTTTTTCTCATCGTTCACCTCAATGAAAGAAACATTTTAATTAAAACAAAATGTCAATACCACTTTTTATACATTGAATTAAAACATAAAGAATTTTTGTTTTTAATGTATGTGCACGCACGTGCGGTCGCGTAGAGGGAGAGAGAGAGAAAGAAAGAGAGACACAGCTAAGAAGAGAGGTGTCCGGCTTTAAGACAATGCAACCTATGAGGCCGCAGCGGGCCCCCGCGCTAATTCTAGGTGTAAAAATTAAATGAAACAATTGTAACTTTATAACAGTGTTCCCACGGCCTCCCGATGTTCCAGGAGCTCCTGGAAATCTCATGAAATTGCAAAATCGAAAAAATCCTGAAAATCTCCTGACATTATTGAAAATCTCATGAAAACTCATAAAAATCTCCTAAACAAAAAAGACAAACTTGTCATTTTGGAGTGACAATCAATATGGAAAACGCCAATCCTACGAGCGATTACAAAGGCATTGTCATCTTTCATTACATAAAAATGTAATGCAAAGACTTTCACTTATTATCCTTATCCCTAACCAGACTGGGCCCGGCGCAATCCGGTTCGAATAGGGCTTTGCAATAGTTAGAGCCGGCCCTGGGTATAATAATAATTTAGTTTTGTTTTCTTTCTTATTATCGTTCGTCACAATAACCGTTGTACTGAAGACTGGAGTTATTTGAGTGGCACCACACACACACATACACCACATTACCACCCACACAACTAACATGCACATACACTAAACACAACAATTAAGGTTAACGTCGTTCAGAAATTTGTTCAAACTTGACAATCATTAGATTGTCTATTGCCCTCTGTGTTTTAATCGAAAGGGTTAACCTCATACTAACAATGAAGCAATATTTAATGTCAGTTTATAACATTAATTCATGTATCTAATCGAGTTATAACGTAAGTTAATATTGAACAACGAAATAATAAAACAAAAATAACTTTATATAGTAGAATACTTTAACGTAGATTACCTATAGATTATTATTATTTAAAAATCTAACACATCAGTAAACAAATATAAGCTTACACTGCATTGGAGGGTGAACACTGCCAAAATCTTTATACCAAAATTAACCAACAATTCTTCTATCTTAGAAAGCTAACAAAATGTAAAATCGAGAAAAAAATATATTGAACTTTTCTATACAGCAACCATCAGCAGTCTAATTAACTTTGCCATTACCTGATGGTATGGTAATACTACATAGACGAAATAGACTAATTTAAAAAGCATCGTATATCACTCGAACACAGCTAGCATCTCTTGAAGAGCTTTTTCATGAAAGATTCCATTCCAAAACACATACGATCATTAAAGACAATCTGCATCCAATAAACCACTGTTACATAGAACTGAACGAATTGGTAGTCTCCTTTCCGTTAGGACTAAAACAGAAAGATTTTAAAACTCCTTTATCCCACTTTCGGTCAGAGTGCTACAAGATCATCTGTCGTCACCGAGAAGTACATAGAAGCCTAATTCATAAAGCGCTGGTTCTCATCTTATCTTATAAAATGCAGACGTTAAGGTAATTAGAGCATGAAATGGGTGGCCTGAGTCAGCCAGGAAAACAAGCGACTTGGCAAATTAAAGTAATTGATTAAAATGCATGACTAAAATGTTTGTAAAATGTTTTACATGTTTCGGATGTTCCTTCAGAGTTGAAGATAATTTACTTCCTAGTCCAAACCTCCCGCAGGACGACGGGGGATGGGAGCGGGCAGGGTTTGAACCCTGGACCATCGATAAATCTGAACGACAGTCCAGCGCGCAAACCGCACGACCAGGCAGCCATCCTACATTGACCTAGGAGCACGCGTAGGATGTAATGATCTTCTTTTTTTGAAGTAACGTCTGTATTTCATGTCCAGACGACAAGATGGCTGTAAAGTCCGAGTTTCTCTTTGGAAAGCCTCAGTAACAAACATCTGACAAGAAGAAAGTACGTGAAATATCCTACAATACTTTGCTTTGTCTGCATGAGATGTGGGGAAAATATGTAGGTCACAAGTGGGTTTGCGTAGTCATGCGTCATCAATCTTCGGAATCGAAGACATTGCCATTATTATGCCTTAACTCTTTCTCTCCGTAATTATTTTTCCACGATTTAGAAGGAATTCTTCATTTTGCTCATTACTATTTCACTACCCCTGTTTTAATTGGGCTTCAATAGCTTTGTTGTTTGTTATCAGAAAATGTTGTATTTGGTATAGAGTTAAAAGGTAAATGTTAAAGGTAAATGCAAGCTCTTTTTATATAATTCAAAGTCAAGTTTAAAAAATTAAACATTAATTTAATTAATGAGGTCAAAATCAACGATGGTATCGTCGATTAGGAGAGAAAGAGTTAAAGAAAATAGCTTCAATATTTTGTTGTTGTTCATAGCTTTCTTAATGTCTATTTTTAAACGATAAGTAGTCCTATGTTTCATCACTGAGATTTAATTGACGACAGCACTAAAAACTACGATCTAATGAATCCCAGAGGCGTAAAATACATTAGAAGCAATTCTAATTATAGTCCAATGATTCAGAAAGATAAAGGCAAAATTTTTTATTCCAGATATTAGGACAAAGTCCTTACAAGTGCTCCTTTTTTCCCTTGTGCTATTAGAACAAGGAACAGGTTGCCTGAATCAGCCAGGGAAACCAATGACTTAACAGGGATTAACACAAAGATAAAAGCACATTTCTTATTCCATATGCTAGGACAAATTCGTACAAGTGCTCTTTCTTCCCTCCAGTAGAGCATGGAACAGGCTGCCTGAATCAGCCAGAAAAAAAAAACAATGACTTAACAGATGTTAAAGCACGGATACGCATAGGACGTATTTATCTTTTTTTAAAGGAACGTCAGTAATGTATAAGATAAGTGGGCAGTAGAGGGTGTTAACTTTTTCTCTCCGTAATTATTTACCACATTCTGGTGGAATCAACGTTGGTATCGTCTGTTAGGAGACAAAGAGTTAAGGTAAGTGAAGTCTTCTTGTACAAAACCATAGTTCCTATAAATTCTATTATTTTGTAGGTCATTTAAAAACTATCAAACTCACCTTAGTTATTGCTTGTTTTTTTTTTTGTATACTCTTGTAGCAAAATTTGTTTGTTTCAAATAGTTAAAAAAATGGACTTTTGATTCAGGTATGTTTTCTATTTAGTTTAGTATCGATATGGTATCCTCGGCAGAGAGAAATGTATAGGCATGGAGTCGACTACGTGTCCCCACTTTTATAGCGTTCGCTCAACTTTATTTTCATAAATGGGTTTTCTTTTACATCACATTTCCTCCTGCCCATTTTCCTCCTTTTTTTTTTGTTTCGTTTCCCTCTTTGTGAATTTGTTTGTTCATGCGAGCAGACGATGGAACATTTCTTGCCGCCATCTTGTCAAGAAGCGACAGAAGAGAAACCTATTTCTCAATGTAGACATCTCACTGACGAACGATACCGATACCGCAAACTGACTACATAGCTTCGATACTGGACAGGAAGAAGTAAGGCCAAACTCTGGCAACATCGAACAAAACTCCAAACATTTTCCTGCATGCTAGAAATAACAATAATTTAATAACAAACTGGCAACTATCAAGCCTTGATCCCTGTTTGATTGTAGACCATATTTTGAGCTTTGGATAAGGAATGCAGGCAGGGCCGGCCTAAGGCATAAGCAAACTAAGCAGCCGCCTAGGGCCTACGATTATGGGGGACCTCGTAAGGACTCAAAACAAATATTTGGGGGGGAAAAAGCAAATCTTGGGTCAAATTCAAACATAGCAGAACTGAATGTCTCATCTAACTTAGTCTCTTATGATTCAAGACGTCGAACGACACGCTTCGGCAAATAGCACTATATGAATTTATTTTATTGGTTGATTTAGAAGTCAGCGGGTCTCAACCTTTTAAGCTCGGCGACCCCTTTTTACTATTCCCCACTCTGCCGCGACCCCCCCCCCCCAAACACACACATACAGCAATAGAAGAGTAGACAATAACAATCCATATTTTCGATGGTCTTAGGCGACCCCTGGCAAATCGTCAATCGACCCCCAAGGGGGTCGTGACCCACAGGTTGATTCACTTTGCCTGGGGCCTCAAATTACCTAACGCCGGCCCTGAAGCTGGAGCCGTCCTCCAAATATTGCATGATATCTGGGTAAACAAATTAAATCACCCTGGAGACCAAGATCCACCTCCTCAATTTTATCATCGACCCAACGGCCACCTACTCTCGCGAGACGTGAAAGCTGTCCATAAAGGTGGATAAGAGACTAAAAGTGGACCATGGGATAGAAACAACCTTTCGCGCAGGGGCACCTGTCCTAGAGTAAAATGGCTACCAAACCTCGTCTGAGAATCGAGGGACGTATCCTTAGACAAGACGAAACGCATTTAGTCAGCTATAACATGCAAGACGTCCACGAATAACATGGCGTTGAACTCTCTTAGACGATCCAACAATTCGTGGGCATCACCTGGGAAGAGTCTGTGGAAGTCGACTATGATCGATCTCTCTGGATAGAGAGATTGTCGCCCTTTGCGCAGAATGGCGCGGAAGTACAATCGTGTAAGTAAATTTTCCAAAAATGTAATTTTGATATATTACTAAACAATGACAACATATAATAATTTCTCACGTCTGCCCCTCGACGTCTTTTGTCTCTTGTGTCTGTGTACACAAAGGTCATGGCAGTAGAGGCTGGCGCGCAGAAGTTAAAACAGCTATCGGGAATATCTGAAGTGACGTGGTTGTACTTTAAAGACATCAACCGGAATCAGCTTAGAGACTCGCGATTCACTTCCTAGATGTCGCATACGAAGACCGCATCACAGACGAAGAGATTAGGGACACGGTTAGTTCAGCGACTGGACCCCACGATGACCTGCTAACTACTGTCCGAAAAATAAAACGCAAACTAAAACTCTATGGCCATGTTACAAGATCGCAAAGACCCTCCTCCAAGGAACAGTACCTGGACAAGAAATGGAGGCAGACAGAGAAAGCGATGGGAAGACAACATTAAGAAATGGACGGGCCTGCCACTGAAGGAGATTCTGTCCAAGGCAAAAGACAGAAAGGAATGGAGAAGGACAGTCAACAGATCTTGTATGGTGCCCCAACGGTCCAACAGACTAAGTTATAGATGAGCTTAGAGACTGGAATAACGATAGTGGTGTTTTCATCGTATTTAATCAAATTCTATAATCAACTCGTCTTCAAGACTTCTAAATAGTTCTTACATTACTGTGTGTCTGTGAGTAAGAGTGACTTGTTGTATTCAATAATGATTTATAAACAACTCGCGTCTAGGTAATTAAAATTAGCTTCAAGACATCTCTTTGACAGTGTCACTAATAACATGGGTTTAGAAAAGAGACTTATTTCTAAACTTAATGTTTACAATAGTTAGTCCCCTTGGGTATCTTTCATAGTCACTGCCGTGAAAAATCTTTTATCAACTCACTCTGTCTGTCTGTTTCCTTTTTTTTTTTTTAAGTACATTTTAAAAGCGATCATCCAGATACCCCGTTCTTTCTCCCCCTGACCAGCTGATCCAGACAAGTGATAGGATCATAGTGTATTGAGAACGCTAAAAGCATGAAATGGCGCTAAACAAAAACAAATGGTAAAAAAAAAATAATTTCTAATGACACTCATTTATTATTGTTAGTCTAGATCTAGATATTTACAAATTTAATTACATGATTGATCCAAACTAACTACAATTATTACAAGCTTTGGTATTTTTGTTTATTTGCTTGTTTCAGAATGTGATTCATCAGATCCGTGGTGTATGTTCAGTTTGGAAGGAAGAGTTTCTTTTATTTTAAAAATTTCGGATGATCTTTTAGTTTCATAAAGTAGGAATTGATTTTAACAAATTGTTCATATTACTTTTTATACTTATCATTATTAGTTCAAGTTTTCAGTATCGCGTTTCGACTTCAACACAGCCGACTACTTCATGGTAATCGAGTACTTCTGTTGTTCGTATAAGAATGATGCAGCTACTCAAGCCGTTAATCGAACTCTCAGGACATGGAATCGCTGTAATATGATTACCTCTGCGCAAATTGTGGACCGAAGTCTGGCGTAAAATTGAATGATCATTCCGGGACCAAGTTGTCTGTTAATGGGGAGAAATCTCTATTGACACCGGGTCTATCTTTAGCTGCGAACTGCGGAGGCTAATGTTGAACAATTCGGGTTCAAGGGTTTTTGTGTAAAGAACACAAAAATAAGACAACACAAAAACTTGAAATTGCTTTCGTCTTAAAGAGAGCCCAGCATGTCCACCAACGCTTTTTACAATTTTTTTGAAGAACAAAAGGCATTCTAGTAGTTTTTGTGTGGTCCGTCCGTCCGTCCGTCCCGTTTAGATCTCGTAAACTAAAAAAGTCATTGAAAATCCGACATCAAGATATTTTAGAGCATTTAAAGTTCTGATGCAACGGCTACTTTTTCTTTTCTGAAAGCGAAAAATTTAATTTTTAAAATAAACTATGCAAGCAATTTTTTTCATAAAAATACACCATTTTTATAACTATTCACTATTAATAGTAACAAACACGGGAGGCTATTTAGGAATGGACATTGCCATTTATGCAAAGGGTTTTAGATTTTTTGTCAAAAAAATATTTTTTTTACAATTCTATTGTTAAGTAATTTCTGTCATAGTAACTATAACATTTACAGAAAGAATGTTTACTTTTATTTTTAAAGTGCAAATATCTATTTAGTATGCATATAAGAAGAACATAATTGAAAACAATTAATAAGTAGTTCTTCATATTATAGCGTGAGATTCATTAAGCTCTGCAAAGCAGAAGACTTTATATTTTTACGGAAATTTTGTTTTTTTCTTGAGGCTTCGAATAAGAGTTTGAGCCCTTAGAGAACAGATAGATCAATTTAATAATCATAGATCAATTAGATAATCATTATATGACATCAGTTAGGTGCGGTTAACATCGAACTTCTCCTTCACCTATCCCTTGGTCTGCTGGACCGTTGGGGCACCACGCAAGATCTGTCAGCCTTCTTTCTCCATTCTTCTCCGTCATTTGCCTTTCATAGAATTTCATTCTGAAGTTCTTTCTGAAAATATTGAAACCTTCCTTCCTGCCTGGCTGGACCACTTCGGGGGCCGATTTTGAGTTTGTGTTTCAACACAAACTGTCTTTGTAACCTTGTCTTTTTAGTTTTATGGGAGACTATGACATATATATTTTACAATAGTATCAATATATACAGGGCCGGACATAAGCCGATTTTACCTATTGTTCCAAATTAGGCCTCGCAATTTACATCTAGATATCACAGTCAGTCACGGCTCTTGTCACAGGCTTTAAAGTTGTAGGACTTAACATATTTAGTGTATCGTTCGATTGACGTATGACGTAACTTTGATTAAGGCGCCAGCACCTATTGCGTTTGAGTTGCTTCCTATGCATGGTGTATAATAAATGTTGATATATAAATGATCTAATTAATAGTAGGGGGGTTAATAGTTGTGTGTGAAAAAAAATAGAAGAGGGACATCGCAATCCTCCATTAAATTAGGCCCCGCAATTTATAAGACCGGCCCTGTTTATAAATTACAGAGCCCACATCTTTTCTAAGATATAAACTGACATTATATGGAAATCTGGAATAATTATTTTATTTTATCCGTATCATACTCTCTCTTATCTTTACGTTTGATCAACCGGTGGGGCACCACACTTGATCCGTCGACCGTCTTTCTCCATTCCTCTCTATCTTTTGCCTTAGTAAGAATCTCTTTCATTCCTTTATGATATCTTCCCATCGCTTTCTTTGCCTGCCGCTTCTTTTTTTCCTGGTATGTTCCGTGAAGGAAGTTGTTGTTTTTTTTTCGAGCCCTGAGGACCTTGTGATATAACCATAAAGTTTTACTTTGCGTTGTTGACAGCGGTTAGAAGGTCGTCGTGGGGCCCAATAGCCGTCGTGATCCTGTCTCTAATCTCTTCGTTTGTAATGCAGTCTTTGTAGGTGATACCTAGGTTCCTTCTAGGGCATATCCGTTGCATTGCTAGAATCTTCCTATCTAGATAAATCTGCAGAGTCCAAGATTCACAAGCTTATAAGAATGTGGCAATAACTAAGGATCGCATCAGTCTGATTTTAATACCATCTAAAAATTCACTTGATGGTAAAAAAAAAAAAGGCCTTTTTTTCCAGATTTCCTTTACAAACAAATGAGTTAAGAACCAGAACTGTGGATCGTCTGCTGAACAATCACGTTATAACGTGTGTTCATTATTAATCCAGATAAATTCAGATAAACAATCCAACCATAGAACAAGTGCAAGAATATAGATATCTAGGAACAACCATCAACAACAAACTGAAATGGAGTGAACACTGTCAAAACCTCTACACAAAAATTTACCAGCGACTATTCTATCTCAGAAAGCTAAGAAAATTTAACATCGACAAAAAAAAATTATTAAACTTTTTTTACAGCAACCATCAGCAGTCTAATTAACTTTTCCATCACCTGCTGGTATGCTGATACTTCACTGGCACAAAGACTTAGACTAAATAGACTAATAAAAAAACATCGCATATCACTCGAACACAGCTACCAACTCTTGAAGAGCTTTTTCATGAAAGATGCCTTTCCAAAACACTCACGATTCTTAAAGACAACCTGCACCCATTAAACCACTGTTACATAAGATCTGAACGAAGTGGTCGTCTCCTTTCCATTAGGACTAAAATAGATAGATTTTTAAAACTCCTTCATCCCACTTTCGGTCAGAGTGTTACAAGATCATCTGCCATCATCGATAAGTACATAGAAGTCTAATTCATAAAGCGCTGGTTGTGAATGTGTATGTGTTTCGAGTGTGAATGTTATTCGATTTTTTCATCTATACTGTTATTGTTACAGAAGTTACGCTGAGGTTATCAATTGTAGTCAAACTGAATTTCCATTTGATTGGATCAAAAAATTATCTTATCTTATCAGTAATAGTAAATGAGGCCAGGTAATCCAGTCACCAGTTACTTGATAGTATGTTTCCCCCCCACCCCTTTCCACAAAGAGCAACCTACAATCTTCTAACCAAGAACAAGACACACATCTTTAAATTATCACCTTAACAGAATAAATCCCACAAACCCCCACCCCTCCGTAGACACTGTGCCCACCCTAAGGAAACTGGGAATCATATCTTTAAATGCCCCCATTTTAATCTACACTACAGCCCAACATAACCAATACTCTGTATGGCAGTGCTGAAGAAGATAGCACTTGTTTCCCTTGGCAAAGACTGCAAGAGAGCTTACAGCTCAGCAGTAAAAAAAAAATGGCATGAAGAAAAAAAAAATCACTAGTTACTTTCAACCTAGATTTGGGTTTCTTCCCACTAATTAAACTGAGTTAACATTTGGAATGATTCACACTCACACAGAATCTTTGGGTTAATGTCTGGAAGTGGATCAGAAATATGAAAATATTCTCAGATTAAATTTCAACCTTCTAAACTAAAAAAATAATCAAGACAAATAACACAATTATAATAATAAATTCTATAATTTAGAAGCCAGGTTTGCTTTCATTCCAATTAGAACGCAAGAAATTTGATTACAAATATCTCAATGAATGAAAAAATATTTAAAATTATTATTTTGGGTGGTGGATGAGAATGGGAGTTGCTTCCCCATGTTACTAAAATTATAGAGGTTTGCAAGATATTTATGTGCAAGTTCTATATATAACACAAAATAAGTGTTGTAATTGAGCTGCTTTGTTTTTAACAATACCTTACCCTCGAGTCCAGCCAACTCTAATGGGTACCTGACTTTAGTTGGGGAAAATAAAGGTGGTTGGGCATTGTGCTGGCCACATGACACCTTGCTCTTTAACCGTTGGCCAAAAAAACAGTTGACCTTAACCTCATCTGCCCTATAGATTGCAAGGTCTCCAAGGGGAATTTTATTTTTCTTATCTTTTCCCTATAGTTGTCAAATGTTTGTAAAATGTTTGTAAAATGTTTTACATGTTTTGGATGTTCCTTCAGAGTTGAAGATAATTACTTCCTAGTCCAAACCTCCCGCAGGACGACGGGGGATGGCAGCAGGCAGGGTTTGAACCCGGGACCATTGATAAATCTGAACGACAGTCCAGCGTGCAAACCGCATGACCATATTAGTTACTAATAGCTCGTTATTATCAAGAGTGGCAGTAAACAAAAATCTTGTTTGAAAAGTTTACAATGTTACAATGTTTGGTTTACCATTTCTTTTACTTTATTCTGTGTACTAATTATTTTGACAATTTAAAAAGAAATAATAATTTCTGTAATTTGTGCTAACATGAATTTAAAGGATTAAATTGATCTTTAAACTCTCAGTTCTAAACAAGAGCTTCAGTAATGTGTGCTTAACTCTTTCTGTCCGTAATTATTTTCCCACGTTTTGAAGGAATTCTTCATTTTGCTCATTAGTATTTCACTACTTTGCTATGATAAAGCTTTAAAAGCTTTGTCGAATTAAAGGGAAATGCATGCTCTTTTTATATAACACAAAATCAAGTCAAAAAATTAATTTAATTTAATCAGGTCAAATCAACGATGGTATCGTCGATTAGGCGTGAAAGAGTTAAATACAGTAATTTAAAACAAATAATATATTTAATTCCATAAACAAATATAATATTCCTATTTCCCAGTTTGAACGTAGTTGTGCCACAATGTACTCAATGCCTTGGTTTCCTGAAACATACATAAAAAAACAATTAAACTTTTTTCACACTACGAAATTAAGAGGTTGTTTTTAAATTAATCCCTGAACATTTCAAAACTTTGAAATAACGATAACCAACTATCGATGCTGCAAGACTGGCACTTGATTAAATCTACAGAAGAAAGAGGAAAGTGGCCAGGCCCACGCAAACCTGGAAGAGGTCGGTCATCAGTGAAGCTGAGGGTGCTGGAATGACATGGGAGCATATGAAGAAAGCTGCTCAGAACCAATGTTTGTGGTTGAGATCAAATGCTTTGCTGGCAGATATACAGGATTAACAAGTAAGCAAGTATTAAAAGTGAGGCTTCTAATTCTTTTAAGAAATTCAAAAACATAATGAAGTCACTGTACACAAAAAAATTGTCTCTGGATAACAACCTACGCTTGCGCGAGACATGAAAATCAATAATAAAGGTTGAAAAGAGGCTAAACATGACTCAGCAGTGATGACTGAGAAGGAACTTAGAAACAGAATACCAACATGGCTGCCTGGTCGTGCGGTTTGCGCGCTGGACTGTCGTTCAGATTTATCGATGGCCGAGGGTTCAAATCCTGCCCGCTCCCATCCCCCGTTGTCCTGCGGGAGGTTTGGACTAGGAAGTACACTATCTTCAACTCTGAAGGAACATCCGAAACATGTAAAACATTTTACAAACAAAACACTATGTCACTACTAGAGAAGATGAAACATGTTCCCCAAAGATAGCCAATGACAACGACAGCCATAACATGAAGCTAAAAAAGAGGAAATAAAAACAGAGCTGTCCCCACCAAACACAGTGTTGCACCTTCTTAGAAGATCTCAAATCCGTGGGCCCCAGCTGGGAAAGTCTAGGAATGTCATTTGTAAGCAATCTCTGGAGAGAGCCTGCTGACCAATGCACCATACAGTGCAGGAGGATCTAATTCTAAGTATGTACTCTAGACAGTCATCTTGATGTCCTGTGTTGGAAATCTGCCTATTGCCATACCCCGTCATCCAACAGGAGTTTTGATTCTGAAGGAATGTCCGAAAGTTAAAAAACAAAACTAACATGTCGTCAGGTGAGACTGTAGTTTTCTTCAATGTAAAAAATGTAGACCAAAAGAGTATTTATTGAAAGAACTGAAAGTGTTTTTGATTAAATTGACGTCTTTAATTTATAAGATAAGAAGACAATGATAAAGTTAGCGGAACATGTTACCCGACAAATGAACCCCAATGCACCAAACAGCAGAGGAAAATCTAAGTCTATATCTGTGGTTTCTATGATAACCATACTCTGAACATCTTGTAACTTCCTCCTTTGTATTGATACTTAGCAACTTCACAAGTCTAAAGTTACAAGAAAGCTTTCACCTTTTGTAGACTGATGTATTTAGTTATTGGAAATTCCTTTTTCGGTTGTCAAGTCAGGACACTAAACATTTACAAAGAGTTATAATGATATTAGTAGCAAAACTAACCTTAATGGTACAATTAGTTCGAATTTCTTCCATAGTCAAAGGGACCAACGATTTTTTCTCATCAGGAACAGTTGACCTGGAATTTAGTGGAGACAATCTTACATTAACTTTTTTTTATTTTAAAATTTACCATAAAATATAAAAGATTTATAACTGTAAATAGAAAAAAAAAAACAACTAGTAGGTGGGCTGAATACAGATTAAAAGGGGAACAAAAAAAGGATAGCAGTGTTTTATATATATATATATATTATTTTTTTGTTTTGCAATAGGTCTATCCACTGCAAAATGTTTTCCTTCTACATGTTTATTTAAATTAAGAATTTTAAAAAATTGATATAATTACAAGCTGGCATCCAACAACACAAGTACAGTATAGTTAAGATTTGGTCTTACATTTCTTGACATTCTTCCACCTCTTGAACTGATGTGTCTCTTAAGCTTTCTGCTTCTTGTATAGGCTGCAGCCTGCTCTGTGTGGGAGATGGTGATGGACAACTGGACTCTGGTGTTTCTTCTTTCAAATCATTCATACCATAGGCCACCAGCCAATGTCTGTCTGCAATCTAATGTCAAGGTCAAGCCATGTAATGTGTGATAATATTTGACAGGTTTAGCAGATTATTTTTAAGTAGCGTGGCCAGATTCTGTATCTCCATTACCAGTCCAACAAATATAAAGAGACTTCATGATAAGTTTATTAATATTTTAACCTACCAGCGATAATAAAATTAACAAAAGACAACAAACAATTGGGGAAAGATTATCAGAAATGATTGAAATAAAAAAGAGAATGTTTAAACTGACGATCAACAATGAAATTGAGCAAACTAGTAACAGAAAGATGCTTTGTGCAAACACGACAGAAAAACCCAATTAGCTTACAATGCATTATTTATGGGTGACTCCTATAAAACAACAGAATGGAGAAGTCAAGGTTGACTGCTGATGCAAGATTCATTAATATCAGAAACTCTTAACGCCAAAGAATTTAATAATAAATTCCCGCTTCTCCCTACATTTTTAAACTTTCATATAAAAAGATCTCTTAAAGTCAAGAGCAGAGTTTAAATTAAAAATAAAGACTTTCTTTTAAAACAAAACAAAAAAAACAACATATTTTTACAGCTATGTTTTTTTAAACCCTACTTTTTCGAATAAACTTGTCCCAGGGCTCAGCGTACAAGAAAAACAGAAAAGAATCCCAATGTTTGTTGTAAGTTGTGGATACTAAAACATTTATCTTGCATTTCTAAAATTAAATTATATTTCACAAACATCTTTAAACACTGTAAATGTATCACTGCTAATTTAGCTTAAACTACAATATAGTGCTCTTTAAAATACAACTATAAAGTACAGAACAAAGATCTCTGTGTGTCAATGAAACTCACCACATCACTCAAACTTGGACCTTCCAAAAACATTTTCAGGTCTTCATGTTGGTCCATGATTCTAGAGAAAAAAATGTTAAAAATTTTTTTGTAAAACTAAATACAAAAGTAAAGGACACATGAAACCTAAAACCTAAAACCACCAGAAGGATGGCAGGAGATGGCTGCCTGGTAAAGTGGTACAATACGCTCTTCAGACTCTACGTGCCCTCGTCCATCCTCTGTGGTCCTTCTGGAAGCTTAGGTTATGACATAATAAATACTCTTCATTTTGTCAGGGGTTCACTTCTATGCTTAAGTTGACGACTTAGTTCCTGTGGCTCGCTAGGAGGTTGCTTGATTACTCAATTACAATTATTTAATGCTTGTACACAAATACTTGTTACACATATAAGAACACTTAATACTTAATACACTTCAACTCTAACTCCAGCTTTCAATGAATAATGATTATACTTTAATACTTAATAAAACACACAATTATATTAACTCTTAGTACATAATACACAAACACCAGTCCAGGAAGCAAACACACAACCTCACTAACTTAACACACTCTCTCTTTCATTCAATGAAGACTTAACCATTCAGTTCACAACACGTGCAAGACTGTTCACATTCACAACCTGGGAATACATATACAAGGGGAAATAACTATCATACCAAAATATCAAACTAACATTCACTCTCGCCATACCTCCCCCTGATACATTTCTGAAGAAATGTTTCAAACTTTCAAGCATAACAAAACAACAAAGATTACTTTGATTACCTGGCTGATACAGCTGCATTACTCATTGCAAGTTGATACATTTTAGTCACAGTCCTGGCCATCCTCTTGCGATGAAGTTCTTTTGCCTTCAAATCTTCATCAACACGAACCTAACAGTAGAAAACAATACAGCTTGACTTGTTGAAACATAATCATTTTACTTTGTATAAGTTTTGGTCTCAACATTTAATCTTTAATTGCTAGTGAATTGAGATAATGCAAAGATTTGATTTTAATATCTTATGTTATGCAATCTTATGCAATCTAAAGTTTACCTCTTCTGGATCAGGGAGTTTCCTGTTCAAGTCCATTGTAAAACAATGCAGTTTTGGCATGTCCAACTTTATGTTAATGAAAAAACACAAAATTTAAAACACAAGATATTGACCAATAAATATGGAACAAAACATAACACACATAGGTATTTTTAAATGGCCAAAAAATATTGCATCAAATAAAAATATTAAACATATATTAACTTTTAAACAAATGTTTGTAACAAGGTATTAAACAAATAATTTCAAGCCATTATTAATTAATTAAGAAACTTATGTTTGATTAAAAATAAATTGTAAATGAACAGCTAGCAAAAAATGTCTAAAATGACATTACTGATACCTTGGGAAACTTCTTTTCAATGTCATCTGCTTTCGATGAAACTCCAGAGCCACTTTTTGTCTGCTAGAGACACAAGTTTTTAAATTTTGTTTTAATGGTATTTTGAAAAAAATGTGAATATTGAAGTACCGGTAGAATTCATGTATTTATGAGCGCAAAGTTTCAATCTTGTAATAAACCAGAGGTATCAGGTCAAAAGGGCTAGTGTCCACTGTCTATCATTCACCTTAAATAGTCTTTGACCACCTGGTCATCTTTTATATTTTAGCGTCCGAGACTCTAAGCTTAGCATTGCATGTCAAGAGAATGAGAAAAACCTCTGAACTTCTTATCTTATCTTCTTATCTTATCTTATCTTCTTATCTTATATAATACAGACGTTACTTCAAAAAAGAAGATGATTACGTCCTACGCGTCATGCATTTAGTCATGCATATTAACCAATGACTTAAATTCTGCCAAGTCACTGGTTTTCCTGGCTAGCTCAGGCAACCCATTCCATGCTCTAATAGCACTAGGGAAGAAGGAGTATTTGTACAAATTTGTCCTAGCATATGGGACGAGGAATGTGCCTTTATCTTTGTGTCTTTCAGAGTATTTTATTAAATTTTGTTTTTGTATTTGAAGATTATGGTTCAGTGTTTTATGTATGATTGCTACTTTACTTTTGAGCCTTCTGTCCTGAAGGCTTTCTAAATTTAGTGATTTTACTAAAGGTGTTACTCTAGTCAAATGTGAATATTCGTTTGTTATGAATCTCACTGCTCTATTTTGTGTCTGTTCCAGTTTCTTAATGTTTTCTTGAGTTGAGGGGTCCCAAACGGAGGATGCATATTCTATTATTGGCCTAACCAAGGTTAAGAGAAGAAGTGAAAAATTTTGGGGCAGTTGTTTCTGAAGCTCAGTAGAGAGAGGCTGTATTTTATGATTCATTGTGATCACTGATCTTAAAATACATTTCTACAGTGGATATTGTTTATGATATATGCACATAGTGATTATGTGCAAATTTGTTACTAGCAACTTATGGCTGGAAAGATCAACATCAACTTATCTATTGTAAGTAATAAATATTGTCTGCTGAAATAAATGTTGCACAGTGTATTCTAATCTTTGTTGTGGTCTTGTACGACTCAAGCTTTACAAGGTTTAGAGTTAGAGCATAGAAAACTACATACACATAAGAAACCAGAATAACATACTTACTAAATAGATTTTACAAGGTACAACAATTATCTCTTCAAACTAAACAAATATATGATATCAAAATTCATTTATAAGCACAGAGGCGAACTAATGATGTGGCACAATTGATGAACTAATGATGTGGCACAGTTGATGAACTAATGATGTGGCACAGTTGATGGACTAATGATGTGACACAGTTGATGAACTAATGATGTGGCACAGTTGATGAACTAAACTAAAATTAGTAAACAGCACATCTTCTGGGAGTTGAAAATTGGAACCAGTGAAACATTCCCCCTAACAGAATACTGATCAATTTTTTTCAAATCCATATACTTTGTGAAGAGTATCAGTTAAAATACCATCTCCAGGAAATGACTTTTGAAAACATGCTGAATGGAGAGCTGCCTGATTTGAGAATTACAGTCTGGTTTATTTCAGATGTTTGAACCCTCCAATATTAACAATGAGAACGAAGAAGCAAACATAGGGGCTTGTAAATGCAAATTCCAGAAAGCTGATGCAAGAATAAAATTTTCTTTGGCAAAAGAAAGTAGACTCCTGAATACATTTTCTTTACCAATGGTCAACTTATGAAATGTATAAATTAACTATTCAGGCTGGAAAATACAACAACACACAACAAATTAGTCCTACAGAGTTGGAATAACAACAACTATAGGAAACATAACAAAACTATTAAAAAAATACAATTATTGATTATTAATTAGATTAATAAATCACTATATATTTGTAGGTATGCTGACATAATTCTCTGCATGCTATAAAATATAAATAAATACAAACTCAAGAACTGAGTGTAATGAATAAAAATGTTTTTAAAATTTTATATGACCCCCACTTCCATTAGCCTTTTTTTTTTTTAGTAATTTGATGAAATAACAAAATGAAGTCTGGCAAATTATTTTTTTTAAAAGGATGCATCATTGTTCAGATATCAAAATAGGCTAGAAAACTTAAGGGGGATAACTTACTTTACTTTGAGAGTGGTACATTTGGGTGACAGCCCAGTTGTCTGACCTTGTTGACTCCTGAGACTCAGAGATCCGACCCAACGGCCTGTCATCAAGTTTCACTTTAGGCTCCAGAGAGTACAGACTATCGCTGGACTCTCCGCAGCTGTAGCTAGACTGGTGCTCATTTAATGAACTTGTATACTTTGTCTGATCTGATTTACAAACAAATATAGAAAGTATAAGTTGATAGTGATTAGCTAAAAGGCCCTATTAACAAATTTACAGAAGGCCATATTAACAAATTAACAGAAGGTTTAATAACAAATTTATAGAAGGCCCTATTAACAAATTTACAGAAGGTTTAATAACAAATTTACAGAAGGCCCTATTAACAAATTTACAGAAGGTTTAATAACAAATTTATATAAGGTTTAATTACAAATTTACAGAGGGTTTAATAACAAATTTATTGAAGGCCCTATTAACAAATTTACAGAAGGCCATATTAACAAATTAACAGAAGGTTTAATAACAAATTTATAGAAGGCCCTATTAACAAATTTACAGAAGGTTTAATAACAAATTTACAGAAGGCCCTATTAACAAATTTACAGAAGGTTTAATAACAAATTTATATAAGGTTTAATTACAAATTTACAGAGGGTTTAATAACAAATTTATTGAAGGCCCTAATAACAAATTTACAGAAGGCCCTGATAACAAATTTACAGAAGGCCCTGATAACAAATTTACAGAAGGCCCTGATAACAAATTTGCAGAAGGCCCTGATAACAAATTTGCAGAAGGCCCTGATAACAAATTTACAGAAGGCCCTGATAACAAATTTACAGACAGCTATGATAACAAATTTGCAGAAGGCCCTATTAACAAATTTACAGAAGGTTTAATAACAAATTTACAGAAATGCCCAAATAACAAATTTACAGAAGGCCCTGAAAACAAATTTACAGAGGGCCCTGATAACAAATTTACAGAAGGTCCTGATAACAAATTTACAGACAGCTATGATAACAAATTTGCAGACAGCTATGATAACAAATTTACAGACAACTATGATAACAAATTTACAGTTAAGGCCCTTACAGAAGGTTTAATAACAAACTAAAATTTAAATCGACTATTCTAAGAATATTAAGCCATTAGACTATTATAACTATAACTAAACAATTTTAAAACACATAGTTTAACAATACAACAATTCTGACCATAAACTGTATCGGCACTTGTAGTTCCCTTGGACACATCGGCAGCATGGAGAGGAGGGGACAACTCTATGTGCAACATTTTTCCAAACATGGCTAATATCCAGGGTTTCATCTCATCATTTCTATGAGATGGTCTATAGCCATTTCACGATGGAAGGAGGCCACAGAGAGACTTTGACAGAATCGGCTTTGTACAAGTAGAAAGTCAATGTGGCTCAGCAGCAGTGGTTAAGACGGATTTAAGAATCACATTGTGTCACCGTCAGAGAAATACTCTGCTGAACAAGCACCCACCTTTTCTGTGATGTGGTGATCAAATGCCACATGAGGTTTTGTCCATAGAAAATATAAAAATCTCCAAAGGTAGCAACAACAAGGAGGTTAAAACAATGAAAACGTAAACAGGGCTGTCCACATGGCGACACACCTTTATGGAAGACCTAAAGACAGTGGACACCAGCTGAGAAGAAGTTGTTTGGGGACAGCGCTGAAGACAGGGGCTGCCCAATGCACCCAACGACACAGGGGGATGTAAGTCTAAGTAAGATAAATGATTTTTAAAAGTTCATTGCCACAGGATTTGATTTCTTGTTAACTGTAAAATGTTTTACATGTTTCGGATGTTTCTTCAGAGTTAAAGTTAATTACTTCCTAGTCCAAACCTCCCGCAGGACGACGGGGGATGGGAGCATGCAGGGTTTGATCCCGGGACCATCGATAAATCTGAACGACAGTCCAGTGCGCAAACCGCACGACCAGGCAGCCATCCTACTGTTATGACATGATTAGGAATTAGTTATTTGTTTCGGGAATAAGGGGAAAGTTTTAATTAGCGACAAGTGACATGACAGATCTTTAAAAAATAAGAACGCTCTAAGTGACGCTAAAAAAGAAGACGCTTCTTGTAGAGTAGTAGACTTGAGTACAATAGATATACGGATTTACGGACATAGCTGACATCGGACGATTCCCTTCTTGAGTATTAAACATATTTGTAGAACAACATATCAGCGTCGACTATATATTTTATTGTTTCGGCCTTTCGCCGGTGTTATTGAAGTAGTTGAGTTCAGCGTTACTTCCAGTCAGATCTACACTAGATATTTCCAAGAATCACCACCGCGCGGAGGCCTTAACACTACTGACTAATGAAGCAGTCAGTATATGTTTAGTTTACTTCCACTTGTAGCCATAGTAAAAAAAAAATTTACTTCAAATATTTGTCTAATAAGACTTGACTTGGCCTTTGAGTTGTCTACCTTTTAACAGGCAATTGTTTGTTTGTAAAATGTTTTACATGTTTCGAATGTTCCTTCAGAGTTGAAGATAATTACTTCCTAGTCCAAACCTCCTGCAGGATGACGGGGGATGGGAGCGGGCAGGGTTTGAACCCGGGACCATCGATAAATCTGAACGACAGTCCAGAGTGCAAACCGCACGACCAGGCATCCATTAAAACTTACCCTAATGCTATACATATTAATTCAGTCCAGACACATAATTAAATGATTTTTTGAAACTCTGGGCCATTAAACAGTCATAGCTAGGTGAAAGAAATAAAAGCTTAAGAAAGATAAGCAAAGTAATGTCAATTATTTTTCCTGATTGAATTCCCATTCAGCTTTTTTTAAAAAAAAACTGTGAATTCAATTAACTTACTTCACACAAGTACATTCTTGATTTAAAAATGAAGATGCATTCTTCTAATAGTTACCTAAATTTTTCTGGACTTTGAAGTGCTTATAAAAAGTTTCAGGCTCACTGATTTCTTTTCTAAACTTATTGTAGTCCATGACAGTTTTCAGTTTTCCTTCACGTCTAAGCTTCTCTTCCAGTCCAACAATCTAAAAGTGTATACCACATTAGATTAATAGCATATCATTTCCTTAAGACAAATTTTTATTCAAATAATGAAAACTTTTCACAAAACCTTATTTTATGATTAATTTACATTTGTTCACATGTATGGATTCACAAATAGAGAGCCTCCTGGCATGGTCAAAATTTGTTTAAATCATGACTTTGTCATTGATCCTGACGATCGGGACAAACTGGAGAATGATGGCGTCATGACAGAAGAGGTGAAGAAGAAGGTGGCCTTGACCTTCAAGCACTTGGCCAGCATGCCGTCTATCAGAGAGTACTGCATTTGTACAGATACACCAGACAAGCATCCTTACATAGACAAACATCCAGCTTATCCAAATATAGTTCTCGCAGTAGGATTCTCTGGTCATGGGTTTAAACTTGCACCAGCTGTAGGCAAGGCCGTGACTGAGCTGGTCCTCAAGGAACCTCTCTCATACAACATGGAACCGTTCAAGTTAAACAGATTTACCACCAAAGCCAATTTGTAGCAGTGAATCTGAGAGAGAAACGCTTCGTTTATCACAAAGGTCTTTCATGGAACCAAAGATGTCTAAACCAAAGCAGCTCTGAACATAAAGGACTTGAACTTCTTTATAACTTGAATTTTTTATCCTTCCTTTAAGCACTGCATCTTAATAATACGTAATAAGTTATCATATTCAAGTTTTTTTTTTCTTTTCGAAAATGGCTAATTAACTTAAAGGCTACTCCTGTATTCAAATGAGTACACAAAATAAAAGAGTGCATTAAAGAGTAATAGCGAAAAAAAAAACAAAAAAAAAAAAAAACAAGAGATACAATATTGAATTATGGTGAAAACAAAATGTCATTGCTTTCTGTCAAATAGTACTTATAGGTTTTCATAAACTAAATCTCTACATACAAGAATGGATGGTAAATCTTTTGCTATCCATATACCCATTGATATCATATTAGTTACGGCAATGCTAAATAAAATATGGATGGTCTCTTTTAATGATGGTCTCTTTTAAGTTCAGTACTCTAGTATTATTATTTGGTCAAAAGAATATGCATTTATATGAAACTTCTCAGAATTGCTTTGATTGGTATGAAATATCAGATATTATATGTGATTGGTATGAAATATCAGATGTTATATGTGATTGGTATGAAATATCAGATGTTATATGTGATTGGTATGAAATATCAGATGTTATATGTGATTGGTATGAAATATCAGATGTTATATGTGATTGGTATGACATATCAGATGTTATATGTGATTGGTATGAAATATCAGATGTTATATGTGATTGGTATGAAATATCAGATATTATATGTGATTGGTATGAAATATCAGATGTTATATGTGATTGGTATGAAATATCAGATGTTATATGTGATTGGTATGACATATCAGATGTTATATGTGATTGGTATGAAATATCAGATGTTATATGTGATTGGTATGAAATATCAGATGTTATATGTGATTCGTATGAAACATCAGATGTTATATGTGATTGGTATGAAATATCAGATGTTATATGTGATTGGTATGAAATATCAGATGTTATAAGTGATTCGTATGAAACATCAGATGTTATATGTGATTGGTATGAAATATCAGATGTTATATGCAACAAAATAAAAGTTGATGGACTGCAAAAATTTATTTAGCTTAACCAAAATTGTTGAAACTTTAGAAATAGAATGATGATGAGACCCTGTTAGTTATAATGAGATTTGCATATTTTCATTCCAGACTCACGTAATATAAATCTGTTTTAGGAACATAGAAAGTTGGCAGTTTTTGATCCAGTGTGTGGCGCCTTAATCTTTTCTTTACTTTGTGAGTCTCTTGTCTCTGAAACAAAAAATTAAACCATCTTTTATTCTCAAGTTTGTATTTAAAGTCATTCTCAAAGTTCGACAAATTACTTAAATTTTCAATATAGACACAGAACTCTTTGCAACTAAGAACAAATTTTAAAAGACATTCTTAAAAGGTTAACAATTAGATCTATTTAAAGCCACAAAAATCATTAGCACTGACGCGTTCATAAATTTTAAATTCCTTAAATATGGAAACCTAGAGTCATCCAGGAAGAGTCTGAGGCTCCTGAAAGATTAGCCCTTTTCAAAACACACCAAAAGCAAGAGGGTAAACTTACTCCAGTTACCAGACGACACAGCAAGGAGGTTAGAGGGAACTGTGCCCCTCCATGGGCTGTAGCAACACTAGGATGAATGGACTGATGCTTGATGCTAACTTAACTTCTAAAATGGTATTCACAGTGCATGTATACTCTCAACTTTTAATGCTTACTCTGAAAACATATAATAATTTATTTGAAATTCTCAACGGGCCTACCATTGAAAGAGGTTTTAAACAAGGCGAAAGACAGGGAGGAATGGAGAAAGATGGTCGACAAGTCTTGCTTGTTGCCCCAACGGTCCAACAGACTAAGGGATAGGTAAAGGTAAAAAACATTACAAAATTACATTTCATACTTAGAAACAGAAACTAATGTCAGGTATTCATCAGAGTTAGTTGGCTTTAGGTGTGTCCTATAAGCCCGAAATTCAAAATTCCATCTTTCATTGAGATTCAAATCTGAGACACCCCCTCATTCCCACCCCATTCAGAGGCCAAGTGATTTAATGCTCAGCCACCAAGCCCCCTTTAATGGTTAAAGCAAAGACATAAAAAAGACCTTGCGATTTTGGGGGCAGATGATGTAAAGGTGATTTGTTTCTGTAGCCATGGTTAACGAGGGTGTCATGTGGCCAGCACAACAACCACTGCATTTACTTTTCCCCAAATAATGTCAGGTACCCAATACAGCTCGGTGGACTCACAGGTGCCCTAAAGATTCTGAAATTTAAAAAGGGTCTTCATCACGATTTGAACCTGGGACCCTTTGGTTGTGAAGCCCTTTACCACTCAGCCACCGCACCTCCAAAGCAAAGACATAATTACTTCTTTTTCTTCTTGCTCTTCTCTTAGTTTTGACCTGGCTGCATCGTTGGCTTTTATCTGTTCTCTTTGCTTTTCAACTTTGGCTGCCAGAAGTGCATTATATTCTTTATAGTAGTAGTCTCTCAGTTTGTAGATGTCTTTGACTAATTGAAGGCATTGCTGAAACAAACAAGAAAAAAACATAAAAAAATTATTTTAAAAAAAAATGCTTATGTTAAGTGGAATTGTATTAATTAGTTTGGATCAGTCGAGCAATTAAATTAGTAATAGATCTAGACCAGTGATGCCCATAATGGTTTAGTAACTGAAATATTTATTAGGGCTCAATTGGGGATAACCCTTACTGTGCCAATATCATTCCGATACTGGACCCAATGGTTTAGTAAATGAAATATTCATTAGGGCTCAATTGGGGATAACCCTTATTGTGCCAATATCATGCCTATGCTGGCCCCAATACTCATCCTGCGGGCCCTTTTCATTTCCAACACTAGTTTCGCATGCCACATCAACAAAAAGATACAGAAATGAACTGCAATTTACCTGAAACTATTAGAAAGTATAAACCTGTGGATCTAGTACCCCTAGTTTAACAATAGTACCCGAATTTTTACAATCCCATAGTTTAACAATCTTTTATTGGCGGCTCAAATCTAGAATGCTGTTTATATGTTGTTCTTTTTTTATTTTGACAGCCACACTTTCTTTATGGAACAAACTTGTTGGCTTTTGATAATGTTGCGCAAACAAGTAAAGATCTTTTCCTTGTAGATTCTGGAGTCCCATCTCAAAAACGCACAAATGTTAAAGGCCATATGGTACCAGTCCATTAGAGGAAAAAATTAGAGCCCTAACATAGGTAAAGATACATTCTTCAACCACTTAATTTTATACACTGACGTTTTGGTGGGCCTGATGGAACCAGGTCTGGCTCACGGCCGGATTTCGGGTATCACTGATCGAGACTAACAATAATAAAACTGTGCAATTAAAAATATTTTTACCAATTGTTTTTGTTTAGCGCAATTTCATGCTGTTCGCAATACACTATGATCCTATCACTTGTCTGGACCAGTTGGGAAAGGGGAGGGAAGAAGGGATAGTCATTAAAATGTTGGTTTGACAAGCTTTGGAGATTCATTGAGAAATGAGAGTCATAGTCAAATCTTGTGCAGGATGTCATGTAACCAGTGAAATGACAAAAGTACAGAATCACAGTATCAACCTGCAATGGAACTTAAGAGCCTTGGTTTAGAAGCTAAGATGATGTATTATTCTTTACAAAAAGGCTGACAAGGTTGCAGCAGGTATCTTATTTTATCAGATGCATTTCTTTTGTTGAAACAAAAAAAATAGGTGAATAATAGTTCTGAGGGTTTTTTTATTTTTAAACATTAAAAGAATTTATTCAAATCTTCAAACAAGATCCAAGTTTTTTTCTCAAACTATTTTGTGTCTGAAAGTTTTTCAAATCATTTTTGCCCACAATCAAACAAAACAAGGTGTTCTTCATATGGTATCAATTAAAAGACTTACATATAATTAAACATGTTGAATTTCATAAATTAAATTCAGGTACGTTTCCAATATAAACCTTTGACAAGAAAATTCATTGTTGAAAGACAAAACAACAGCTTTAAAAAAAAACTAGATTGAACTATGAATTTATTTCTATGTAAAGTTCTCACCTCATCCCTTTCTTTTTCCTTTTCCAAAGTTCTCTCTCGTTCATAATCATCAAAATTGGATTCGTCATGCTTTTTAACTGCTTTTCTTCTCTCCTTTTCTTTTTCTTTAGCCTACATGTAAATTATATTAATTGACATTCTTAAATAGTCGCTGCATACTGTTAAGATCTGATATGCAATTTTGATGGTAATGTAAACAACCAAATCAAATAAATATTATCTATTTCCTCTCACATACTGTGGTGATTGTGTTCGTATATAGTATTGTGAACAGCACTCGATATAATCTTGGGTGTAAGGTTTAAGGAATTCTATGTTTATTTATTATTATTTCATTGGTAGATTAGTTAAAGTGGAGTGACAGCCCTTGAGATATTGTTATTGTTGTCAGAGGCCTCAGTTTTGTGATTAATAGTAGAAGTACAGTATAAGGCAGTTTTCATAGTTGTTGTATATTTATTAGTTTAACTTTAGATGGTATTATCTTCAGTTATAGTTATGCCAATTGTTTTATTAAATATATATGCTGTTCTTTATACACCCCTGGTGTTTCTTTGAATTGTTGAAATACATCGTTATGAGTCCATTTCAGAGCCATATGCTAATCTTATAGATTACAGATGTTGCTTCAAACAAGAAGATAATTATGCCCTACACATTTCATTTGTCAATCTAGTTAATGAGTGGCTTAAACTCTGCTAAGTCATTGGTTTTCCTGGCTGATTCAGGCAACCCATTCCATTTTTTAATGCACTGGGGAAGAAGGAGCACTGGCTTGTACTTATTTTACTTGCACTTGTAAATTCTAACCCAAACCTCAAGAAGAAGGGATGGTGGCAGGCAGGATTTGAACCAGACACCATAGCAAAGACAGTCCCATGTGCATACCATACACACAAGCAGCCATAATATATAATCTACTGTATTATAGATCTAAATTATTAAAATTACTTCTATATCTATCAAAATAATTATTAGATTATAATTAATACCTTTTGTAACCTCTCTGCTTCCAAGTCCTGAAAGCCATATTCAGTTAATACATGTGGTAGTGTAGGCTGTCGATGTAGTTCTTTTTTTATCATTTTCCTTTTGTTCTGATTAGAAATATATAGATCTAGTGTTATCACTTCAGTGATAAATGATAGTTTGACAGCTACAGGTTGATCTTGATCTGTTTCCTTTTTAAAAAGTTAAATGTGAATTTTCAATTAGATCTATGCTGCTATAGGACTAGATATAGACTAATTATTATTCAAAATTAAAAGTAGCTAGGTAAAGCTATAATAATCTAGATTAAATCTAACTTAACTTTACCTTCAAATTGAATTAAAAAATCAGAACTGACAGAAGGCGAGAAGGAAGTTGGGTAATTTCCGCTTTGTGTATTACACACACACACACACAAAAACAAGTGTAAAAGACAAAATTGATAAATAAAAGTCTCAAAGCTAGTCTAGTGCTCTAGTGTAGGAGCTTTATGAACGCTTATTCCATTTAAATGATTATATTTTTAATTCATATTCATAGTATTACTAGTCTAGTTTTATATAAGCGAATATTGTGGTCGTCGCCATTTTGGTAGCTTTGTTGTCATGTCTACAAATGTTGAGGGGAGGCTACTATAAAAAAGAATATACAAATTGTATTTGTTTTCACCTCCCTTCTTACATTGTCTCATTTTTAGCGGCCCCCGAAAGGGGAAAAGGTGATATTAGTTTTGTGTGGAAAGTCTGTCTGTCCGTCCGTCTGTCCCGTTTAGATCTCGTAAACTAGAAAGGATAGAGATAATCCGACATCATAATATTTTAGACCATTGAAAGTTCTGATGCAACGGCTACTTTTTTCTTTTCTGAAAGCGAAAAATCTAATTTTTTAAATCACAAAACAGGTCTTTTTTAAATAAAAATACACCACTTTTACAACTCTTCACTATTAGTGGTAACAAACACGGGAGGCTCTTTAGTAGGGGAGATGGCTATTTACCATATATTTAGCACATTTATACAAACGGCTTTAGATTTTTTGTCAAAAAGTATTTTTTTTTTTTACAAATGTATATAAGTTAAATAAGTTCTGTCACTACATTTACACACACAAAAATGATTACTTTTTTTTAAAGAAAAAATCTATTTAGTATGCATATAAGTTGGACATAATTTAAAACAACAATAAATAAGTAGTTTTTGTTTTTTTTTCATATTATGGCGTGAACTGCAGCTATGGAACACATAACTAAAGGAATTTGATTTTATTTTTTTTTACGGAAATTTTTTTTTCTTGAGGAATTAGAGATTGATCCTTTACAAAACATTTGGATCAATTAGATATTCATTATAAGACATCAGGCAGGTAGGTCAGGTTCACATCTAACTTCACTTTCACCTATCCTTTGGTCTGCTGGACGCTTGACACAAGATCTGTCAACCTTCTTTCTCCATTCTTCTCTGTCATTTGTCTTTGATAGAATTTCATTCTGGTGTTCTTTCTGAAAATATTGAAACCTGCCTTTTTACCTGCCTGGGTGGACCACTTCGGGGGGGGGGGGCCGGTTTTGAGTTTGTGTTTCCACACAAACTGTCTTTGTACCGTCTTGTTTTTTAATTAAAGAGCTCTTTCGAGCCAGGTAAATTAGGTTAATTAACTCTTGACTTTGAGAGCCCCCATATCTGCCATAATTATTTTAAAGAAAATTTCATTACCATTTCTTTCCAGCTTCAGGGGGAAAATGCACTGGCTTCAATCTAGTCTGACTAGATTTATAAATATCTTAGACTAATACTTAACTAGATAATATAGATCTATACAGTAGCCTATATAGTAGGTCTACTCACACAATGGTTATGCTTGCCATGGATGTGGCAAAATATGTAGGTCACAGCTGGGGCTGCGTAGCCACGGGAAAATACTGCATTCCTCATTAATCTTCACACGCGATGACAAGCCTTATTATTAGGCCTATTATTATTATAGTACTCACACTGTATACCACATACCTATAACATTGACTTGACAAGGGTAAGTAAGTGTAGATTAGTTAAGCATATTTTTAATATAAGTCTTTATTAGTGTTTTATGTGTATGTCTTTATATGGTTTATGTATAAATCTAGATTCTATTTTAGATGTATGTCTTTATAAGGTTTATGTATGCATTGACAGAGAAAACATCTGGATAAATAGGCCTACAATATACAGATTTGATGGTGGCCTATTCAACCCGAGGCGGCTCAAAGCAAAGTCAAAAACAAATTCAGTAATAATCAGGGACTTGCTATTTGCTGATGACTGTGCCCTAAATGCCTGCTCTAAAAATGACATGCAGAACATCGTCAGTGACTTCTCAAGCGCATGCTCAGACTTTGGCCTTACCATTAACACAAATAAGACTGCAGAAGTCTTATATTTACCTGCTCCTGGGAAAGCCTACTCGGATCCATGCATCAAGATAAATGGACATGATATAAACGCAGTGGACAGATTCACGTATCTTAGCAGCACACTCTCCAGAAACGGAAAGATTGATAACGAAATCGACCTGCGTATCGCTAAGGCCAGTGCATCCTATGGCAGACTGACTAAAAATGTTCGGAACAGACGTGGTATCACCACAAACACAAAGCTAGGGATCTATCGAGCCGTCATCCTCCCTGCATTGCTCTATGCCTCAGAAACGTGGACAGTGTACAGAAAACATGCAAAGAAACTGAATCACTTCCACATGACATGTCTAAGAAAAATACTGAATGTCAAATGGCAAGACAAAATACCAGATACTGAAGTCCTTCGAAGAGCGGGTCTGCAAAGCATCCATACAACCCTGATGCAGTCTCAGCTGCGATGGGCAGGACACGTCTGCAGAATGGAAGACCACCGCATCCCTAAACGACTCTTGTATGGCCAACTAAGTGAAGGAAAGCGCTCGCAAGGTGGTCAAAGAAAAAGCTTCAGGGACACCCTCAAAGCTTCTCTGAACGTGTTCAGCATAGACCCAGCCACCTGGGAGACAAGAGTCACATGACAGAGCATCATGGCGTCGCGCTGTGAAAACTGGCGCACAGGTTGCTGAGGAAAAGAGAACCACGCTTGCAGAAGAAAAACGCCAGAGAAGAAAAGCAAGGCCCACGACACTAGCTCCAGCTGGAATAACCTGCCCTGTGTGCGGCCGAACTTTCCGGGCTCACATAGGTCTCACCAGCCACATGAGGAGGCATAAAACCCCAGTGCAAAGCCCTCAGCTCACTGGATGACAAAGTGGTCATCATCGAACCACGATGGACGAACTATGTATATGAGGTTTATGTATAAATCTAGATTCTGTTTTATGTGTGTCTTTATAATGTTCATGTATAAATCTAGATTCTATGTCCTAATATGTTTCTAAATATTATATATAATGTGTATGAGCTTTATTAAAACAACTAAACTGTAATCACTCAAAATACTTTATGGGATACAATAATAATAATAAGGCTTGTCTTCAATAATAACTTACTTAATAACAATAATAACTTACCAATACAGAAACCTTAATTGCTCAAAAAGGCATATTTCTTATTCCATATGTTAAGAAAAAATTCATACAGGAACTCTTTCTTTCCTGGAATCATTAGAGGACAAAAGGGGTGCCAGGAAAAAAAAAACAAATGACTTAGCAGAGTTTAGGTCTCTAATTTACATGTATGGTTAGATTAACACATGCACATGTCATCCCTTTTTAAGAAAGATCTGTAATTAGTAAGATAAGTGCTTTGAAATACTTTTGGTGTAGTAGGACCTACTAATTTCAGTAATTCTAATAATAATAATAATCTTTATTATCCGGAAAGAAATTTGTTTTACAAATTGTACATTTCACCAAACAAAACATGATAACTATAAAAAAAAAAAACTGTTTTGTGAATATTCTTAGTGTGTGATGTAACAGCAAGCTGAACATTATTTTGAACCTTGGTGTTTTTGTTTCTGGTCTCTTTTTCTGTAGTCTCTCTGGCATGTATCTAGGACTATCCATTTGTTTTGTCTCTAATTCTGATCATTTCTCTCATGTCTTTACCTTCTTATCACATACTGGCTTGATAAACCCAAAAAAATAATTGTATACTTGTACTAAAATTGTAAAATATTTGATTATATTTAAACCACTAAATTAATTTCACTTTTACTGTAAATTTATTTATTAAAATAATAATTTAGTTCTAAGTACCGGTACTCTTATTTGTCAAATATTTAAAATATAAGAGATGAAGTCACAGAGGACAAGAATGGTTTAAAAAATGATGCACTGTGTTCCACATAATCTTTTAACTTGTTCAGTGTTCGTCCTAGTTAATCAAAAGCTGCAGAAACTCTTTTGATATAAAAAAAATATTCACTAAACTTAGGATCACTTTAGGGATCAATAAACCTCCACCCCAAAAGGGGATAGATGTGATGAGACTGACTTATCTGTTCATATCTCCATTTTCTGTCTCTTGACTTTCGTCAAGATCTTACCAGATCGCCCCACTTTTGTTCAATTCAAATGTATTATTGTAAGAAAAAAATAATTTATTGAACAAGGTATGCACAGCCGTGTTATAAGAACTTCACTTTAGATCAGAACCATTGAACATATCAAATGAACTTTAATAGCCAGGTTTGAAGCGAGACCATTCATTATAGAAGACCTCAACATTAACCTCCGACGTCACAACCTGAGGGCAATTTAGACCAACAGCTCATTGCCACATCGTACAAAGCTTTTTTTTTTACAGCTTGCGAGTAAGAGGCAGTATATATCTCAAGTCCTTTTCACTTTCCTGTTCGACCAAGCCACATCACTAATTGACTTGTACTGAGTGGCCTTGCCTATGTCTTCATAAAGCCCACACCTATATCTTAAAGCAATTAGAAATCAGTTTTTAAAATCAAAATGAAGACACTATGACCTACATTGTTTTTTTTTTCCCCTATACCGTAGCTTTAAAGGATCATTACAAATAATGTAATTTCTTGTATAGGATCAATTCAGAAGTGTAATGTTTTTGAATTGTTCTGTAAGGAACAAGTGTTGCTTATAAACTAGAGCATGGAGACTATGCACTTAAAAAACACACCCACCAGACTAAGCAACAGGCAACACAAGAAAAATGACTGAATCACTATTTATGTTACTGGGCTCAAAGTCATTAAAGAATACAAACCAGCCACTGATGACCTAATTATCTAGAGCTGCTGTGATGGGGAACTAAATACATTCTATTTATCAGTTTTTTTTTAATTAGTCAAAGCAAAAACAAAAATGTAATGAACTTATCACATAAACCCTGATTAGGAATAAATTAAAACCATCCAAATTGGTGTTAAGAAATTATGTTTATTTCTCTGTGGTCACATAGTTTTCAGTGTTTTGCATAGTCAACGAAAATAGTTTTTTTTTTCCTATTCTGTGATTACATAGCGTGATTACTACATCATTTGACCAGATTCTTTAGGTTAATCTCCCATCCCAAGATGGGGACAGTATCTAGGTCAAGTTGTCCCTAATGCTCAGCAAGCTGTACTTCCACCAAGTCAGGACTCAAAATGAAAGGCTGGAGTAAAGAGCAAGCAATATTATATATCAGCAGATCACAAGGAAACAAAAGAGTCTATGGCTTCTCAACTACAACAAATAACAGTCCCCTACAAAACATAATGGCAAGCCATGAGCAGAAGAAAACTGGGCGATTGGTTTTGATTCAAATAAGAAAACAGTCGGAAACATTTTGAAAAAGCAGCATAATGGCTGATACTTTCACGAAAGCATGACCCCCCCTATGCGTACTCTGAAAAGTATACAGAAATTGGAATATTCTAAGTTTACACAAACAAAGATCTAGCAATGTATTCCTTAGACCCTGTGTTACATGAGGAGAAAGCTGTTAATGTGGAATGATGGTCACACTTTGAACAACACCGAGTGAAAGAGCCACACACAAAAAAAATCAAATTGAATTCTTTCCATTTTTACTCTTTTTGTATCAAGTGTCAACAAAAAAAATGTTTTTAAATAACAATTTGTAAATCCTAAACACCTTTCAAGCATATTTAAACGAATCCAAAAAATAAAAATATTAAGGAAAAAAAAA
Source organism: Biomphalaria glabrata (assembly GCF_947242115.1). Lineage (NCBI taxonomy): Eukaryota > Metazoa > Mollusca > Gastropoda > Planorbidae > Biomphalaria > Biomphalaria glabrata. Next base: position 51,846,821 of record NC_074716.1, on the reverse strand, counting down.
ATGTTTAATCATAAATTTATTTTTTTTTTCTAAAAAAAAAAAAATGCTTCTACAAGTCATTATAGTATTTCTGAATTCTACTTCAAGCAAACACAATAGACAATATAGCTGTACCATACCGAAGATGTACAGTCATCCCTACCATTCACACTGCATGCATTATATATTTGTATATGTTTACACTTAAGGGAAGTCTGGATATGAATACACTATGCTTCAGGAGATTAATGAACAAGTTCAACAGGTCGCAAACGCTAATACAATTCAGGTATTCCACTAGCCACCTCCACTGAACAAGCCACAAGATAAAACCATGATATGCATACATGAACTCAAGACAAAAACAAATAAACCAAAACAGCTCTTACATAAACCTTTATTTAGTTCCAGTCAAGAAAGAGAAAAATAGGCATGAAGTCATTTTTGTATCAACAAATACAGTCAAGTAAAAAAAAAAAAAACATGGCTAGTTTACTGGAGATGGGCTACAGAAGAGTTTAAATAGTTTCATACAAAAATACAGATAGACCCCCCCATAAAGATGTACAAAATACGCCCTGTAGCTCATCACATGCGATGCTTACAATGGCATTACAGTATAAAGCACGAAATATTCCCGTTACACTAGAACAAGTTTTATGATAATAAATAAGATGATGCTGACAAGACAATAGATTGTTTTTCTATCTCCCCTCCCGCCCCCCAAAACAAAACATTCCACGGCTGTAGGCTAGACATCTTTATACCGTACTGGCATAAACTAGACACAAAAAACAGATGGCCAGGTGTGATTACATGGACTCAAACTCATCCACTCTCTGCTTGGTGTTGCCCTGCCTGATCTGCTTCAATGTCTTGTACTTGTCCCTGCCCTGCCTCATGTTCTCTTGGTGCAATAGATCTATAGCGTTTTGTTTGGTTTTCTCAGCGTCTAGGTCTTCTTTCAAGGCCTACAGGGAATAAGTAGAAAACACATTAGCCAAAACTCAATACAAATTATTATTATAGCTTTTATATAGCGCTACTTTCATGCTTATAGCATGCTCAGAGCGCTTTGGTTTAATCTCATTTGTGGACCAGTGGGGGGAGGGGGTATCTAGGAGTTAGTTTTCCGTGCTGCCTTTAGGCGCCAGTAAACACAACTCTGCCCGAGTCGGGTGTCGAACCTCGAGCCCCCTTCTAGGTAGCCAAGACAAGCCAAGTTCAAGCGCACTTAGCCTCTCGACCACTCAATTGGTTTGAACTCTTTAAAACAAGGACACTATGTCAGGCAAACGCAAAAAAAAAATAAAAAAAATGAGAATAGTAATAGGCTAGGAAAAAAAGCTGGGAACAGTAGTAAACTATGATGTGATTCAATGGTGCAATCTATCCTTCAAGATAGCATTGTAATAACCTGCAGACAAAGTGGCCCAAGGAAAAGCTGGAAAATGTGGACTGGCAAGCTTCGATACACAATTGTGGGGGACTTGTGACTATAAGAGTGAAGAACCTCCAACTAAGACTCAAGTCACTTTATGGGCAACAGAAAATAAATGTACATGATAGTTAAACAATCTGGTGTTTCAGTTCGTTGTCAAAATTGTACAACAGATTTATCTTAATTCTTTACTCATAAGATCTAATTAAACAAGAGAGAGAGAAAGAAAAAAAGTTACCATACCCTCCAACTTTGGAAAAAGTGCAAGACAAAAAGACTATAGAACCAATCCTTCCTGCCTTAGCTCTATAGTAGTCATTCACACCATTACCAAAGTCTGCAAGAGTTAAGAATGCAGTCATCTGATGTCTAAACTCAATAAATCCACTTACCCGTAGCTGTTCTTGAAGCCTCTTGTCTTTACTCTGCTGTGTCTCTCTCGACTCTTCTGGTCTTGGCATATACAAGGTATTCTCATCAACAGTCAGCTCAGCATCTAGAGATGGACCAATACATACAGTCAATAGACCATCTAGACAATGAGCAATTTGAAGCACATGGGCATAGATCAAAAGATCATCTAGACTAGTCATGTCAAACTGCAGCCTTCTGGCCAAATTCAACCCAGTTAAAGGTTTCAAACAGCCCAACACAATATTTATAATATTTAAAACTATTTCATGGTGTTTGAAGATTTCAAGACTTTGGTGGAATGGAAAAAGATTTAGATATTTTCAGCATGCCTTATAATGTAATGTGGACTGAAGCAGTAAAACCAATACATAAATTAGGTCATAATTAAATTGCCAATCTAAATTTCAAATTTAAAAAAATCAAATTTTCAAAACAAAGTGTATTTTTCAGTGATGGGAACAGACTTAAAAATTTTTTTAAGGAAATTTTGTACATCCCCATTTTTGAACTGGCCTGTTGTGACGACTTAAAAAAAGATGTTGCTGAATTTTTTTTTGTTATGAAGAATCATTTTATTAAATATTTTCTTTAAATAATGTTGTATTACATAATTACACTGTATAAGCTTTACTGCACACATGCACACAAAATGCATGCAAGGCACTATTGTTTGTACATATAGATAAGAGGAGAAAGTTTTTTGCAGATGCTTTATATCTGAGTCCAGGCAGTCTGCGCATTCTATAATAGATAACTGCTTTACTGGTATTGTAACAACTTCTCTCTCAAACAACTATAAAGAATAAATGTTAGAAAATCAAAACATGCTTGAGTTTTGGAAATACTTCAAAAGTATGAGCTACACTTCTGTTTGTTTCACTGATTATTCAATTTTGTATAGGAGAAACTGTTTATTAAACATTGCACATGAAGTCCACCGAAAATGCTTTGAAAAGCAATTGAGAGAAAGCTGCTGAATCTCTGATGAGTTCTTAAGCAAGACAAGCAAGAACAACCAGATATGGAGCAATGCTTAGAGGAAGAGAAGGTTAAGCAATAAAACTACATATTCCTAAATCCTTAAGTGACTTTTTCATGCAGATACAAGTTGTTTACAAGAAGTGGATCTCTACCACACTGGGCTTTTAAAGCATTAGTAATGATTAGTTATTAGTTATAGATATAATAGAAAAAAAACTTTAATATAGATCTATATTATATATATATATCTCACTATAGATCTAGATAATTTAGATCTACTTAAATCTAATAACTTGGATCTACATCTCTAGTGACTCTAGATCCAATATATTATTATTAGATCTATATTGTATCAGACTTATACTCACTAACTCACTATAGTCGGTAGTCAGTATAGTTATGCAAAGTAGGCATACATTTGATACATCTATAAAATCTATATAGATGGTCAGTAGGTCTAGATCTTATAATGCTTATAATAGATCTAGATGTCTAAATCTAATCCCATTAGAACTCATGGAAGTCGGCAGGCAGGGTTAAAATCTAGGGGCCATCATATCAACAGAGTAAAAATTAATAGAGCATAGCAGCCGGGCATCATGATAATCTGATACTTTTCTGAACTTTTCAAAAGCTGGCAAGCAGCCACTGAAGTCTAGACGCACTAGATCTATTCTAGACAATCTAGATCAAAAGTATTCAAATTAAAGAAAATAGATATCTTATCTAGAATATATCTATCTAGGCTGATTCAAACCACTCTAGTCTAGACCGAGATCTAGACTTATAAGACAATACGGTAACACAAGATTTAAAAAAAAATAGAACTTATAACTGTGTAAAAAAACTGGATGTGTGGATGTTCAAAACAAATCTAAAATCTTATTTTGCTTTCTTCCGAAAATGGAAAAATAATAAAATCAGATTTTTTTTTCATTAAAAAAAATTGAAACAAAATTCGGATAAAAAAAAATGTCTGGAATATTCCAGATTTTTTTTTACTAGAAAATCGGATCAGAATTTTTGTAAAATTCCCATCACTGATTTTAAAATTAAAATAATTATTATGACGCATCAACAAGGCCTACTCCTAAAATAGTCTGCCCATCACTGATCTAGACATTGGTCAATGTAAGTTACATAGGTATAAGGCCAAAAATTAAGTTGCAAACATAGGAAGCATATTTGCAAAAGGAGTTTGAAACACAAGAGTGGGAAGTGGACACAGCATGTTGATGTTGCAATGTAGTAAGTAAATGATTTTGACTGTACATTACACATAGATTGTATTTATGGAATATTCAGAATCACTGGGAATGTGTCTGGCCCCAGAATGAGTCACAAATGTGTCCTATAATATTTTGTTATAAACCAGACAATATAAAACAAGTAGGCTTTTTTTTTTACAAAGAGTTGGTTGAGATACAGCATTGGTCTACTGTCCACTATAACTCTACTGGACAGAAGTTAGGGCTGGATAAAACCAGATTACTTACCAAACTCTTTCTTATCATCTCCTTCATTCTCCTCGCCCTCATCATGTTGATCGTGCATTTCAGAACGCACCAACAACTGGGCCTGGAGTTCCTGCTCTCTCTGCTGACTGATGGTCATAAACCTGTTCAGCTCTAGCTCCTTCTCCTCTGCACTCTTCTTGGCACTGTCCAGCTCTACATACAGATTGGAGACAATGCTTTCTTTGGACTCAATCTCATTCAGTCTCTCGTACAGGGAAGCCTGGGTGGCGGCCAGTTCTGCAGCCTGGAAATACAAACGCATTGATCACATCAAGGACAATCAGACTCACACACAAATAGGATTTATCCAGAGCCTATTCATCATGTGGATCATGTTTAGTTCGCAGTTCTAGGATAATGGAACAAAAAGTTAACTTAAAAAAATGTTTTTACTAAGAGGGAACACAAACTTGTATTTAAGTTTAAATAGGTGCACTGGCTAAAACAAAAACAAATCAAGACAAGACAAAGACCTTTCAGTGTAAATAATAAAATACTGACCAATCATTCAGATTAAACAATATTAACCAAACTGTAAATAAATATTGATGAAAACAACTCTCAATTTCCACGAGAAAGAAATCAGACTCTTGTGTATCCTCCGGCAACCCCTAGTTGGTGCCAAACGAAATACCAAGCATTCCTTTAGACCATGCCAGATAGGGGCCATGACTCATGGGTAACCCATAATTTCTTTATCTAAAACCACCCCACATGGGTAACCCATAATTTCTTTATCTAAAACCACCCCAGAAACCATTCGGGTGCATCGATTGTCTCCCAAACCAGGAGTCCCCTATTATAAGTTAACCTACCAGCCTCTCTCGTTCCGACTGTTCCATTTCATGAGACCTTTCAATTTCTCGCGACAGCTCTTCGGCACGTCGCCTCTCTTCATCGAGCTCATCTCTAAGCCTTGAAAGTTCAGCAACTTTAGCATCCCTCTCTCTGATCATATGCTGCATATCCTCAAGCTCTACAATAGTACAAACAATCCTGTGTTAGCTAGACTCAGAGTTTCTAATAGACGCCAATCACTAAAAAAAAAACTAATTCATTCATGAGTGTGTTTGTTATTTGTTAACCAACCTTTCATTCGCTTCCTCTGTTCCTCTTCCATAATTTTGACCTTTTCTTCTAAATCTTTTCTCAGTTTGTCTGACTCTTCACGTTCCAGTCTCATCTTTGCAAGCTGGGCCCTGCACAACAGAAATAAGATCCAATACTACAAGTGTTTCACAAACTTTACCTTGAGATGGAAACTGATTTACTAAGGTAATTTACATTTATTTGGGGGCATAAAGTTGTCAAAGATAAGTCATGAATAAAAGATAAACTAAATTAGTCCCCATTTCTAAGTCTACATTGTATACTATTGGCCTATTATACACAAAATTGTACTTTTCATATAAAAATAAGAAGTGTTTCAGTGTTAATAATACAAAGCTTCGTTGTTTTTAAGGAGATATTTAAATATAGTGCATACTCAATAACCATGACATGAAATTTACAAAGCTATCGACATTAGAATCTCATTTTGGCTCTATTCATCAGCATCTTATTTACGAAATGATTTAAAATAGTCATATGACCATGATAAAAGGCTTTGCAGTAAAATGTAATGAAACAATCAACAAAAGCAGTCCTTTAACTGTTACCTTTCTTGCTGTTTAGCCAGTTTGTCCTCCCTGGCTTGAGCCTTCATCTGTTGGACTTCTATAGTGTCTGGCTTCCTCCTCCTCATGTACAGTTCATGATTACCCATACAAAGAGCTAGAATACGTTTGTTGATTCTAAGACGTGGGGCATAGAAAACAAAGTCCTGACAAGAAAGTAAGAAGGAATGGTTTACAAATGATAAGACGGAGAAAACAATTTGATTAATTTCAAGCAATGAAGGGAAGACATGAACAAAAATTTATACAAACAAAATGCAAAACCTGATATATGAACATTTCTTATCCTTTTGATTAAAAGCATGAAAGTAAAACATATATAAAAAAGAAAGTTTGCAAATACTTACTGGTGCTTTCTTGTCAATTGGTTTAATAACAAACTTTTTATCATTAAAAGAAATATTCCTAATCTCACTCCAAGGGAAGCCTATTCTTGGTGTTAGTCTGTAAAATGGTAAAGTTGCATAATTTCTAAACAGAATCAATTAAAAGACATACATACATAGGTATTGACTTAGATATACAGTTATCATTATTTGGCAACATTGTATTCCACAAGAGTAAATTGGACTCATTTTAAAAGAATTGATTACAATTTGGCAATGATAACTCATATCCCTTTTTTTTTTTTTCCCCCCCCCACAAAGGATACATTTGCTTCTACCAAAATAAATTTTTATCAAATAGTTTAGTACTCAAAATTAGAATAAAAATGACAAAGCATTCAGCCTTGAATGACAATAGTGGTCACGGTGGACGAACTGTATATGTAAATGTTAATTTATAAACATCCCTCGCATACAAACAGAAAAGTAAAAAGTGTTGCACCCAGAAACATCTACATTATTTGGGTTAATCGTAAGATTAAATAAGGTAAAAATCGTAAGGCTACTTACTTATCATCTTTCTCATAAACATTAAGACCCAAAGCATCAACACCTAAAAGTAAATCTGTTCCCTTTTTGTTCTTAATTTCAAAATAGTTAACACCATACATTTCTAAGTCCTGTGCAATCTTTAGGTATTCTATCATTGCATCTTCCCTGGAGACACACAGAGAAAACAACAAGACATAAGAGTCAAATGAAACAGTATAAAGTCAACATTTAGCACAATAGTAAACATAAAATAGTGAGCCTCTCATGGACCATTAATGTCATTTTCTTAGTACATCTTACATATATTATATTTCAGTTAGATTAAATCACTGTATGATTAAACACTTTAGCCAGTTCACTCTTATCAAAGATGAGATACAAATATCAGCAGAAAAACTGTGCAGTAGTATTGCAGCAAGATAGCCAATCACAACCCCCAGTAGATTCTACATCCTGTAGTAGTGTAGCACCAAAACAGCCAATCACAACCCCAGTAGAAGCTACATCCCAAAGAGACAGTTTAAAATTAAAGCCATAAGGGAAAGTAGAGCTTTTAAAATGTATTACTTTTAGTACTAAAATGTTATAAGACTCTTACAGTAATCTAATTAGCAGTTAAAAGAGTCTAATTGTCTAGGTGTCCCTCATGTTTTAGCTGTAACTATAACCCCCAAAATAACTTTATTTGTCATTTCATTTAATAACATATTGGCAAACAGAACTCAATTTAAATTTGCTTATATTCCCACATGACAAAGAGAAAACACACACATTCCCCAATGACAAAGAGAAAACTGTCTCCTACCTTAACATTGCTTTGTGTTCTGCGTACCAACTTTTTATTCTCTCCTCCCATTGTTCTTTGGTTAACTTATGTTGATCATATACTCTGGACAAATATAAAGTTAATTAGCATGATAACAATATGTATAGACATTAAGATCAGAACCATCTACCCATTGAGCAAAGATATTAACACCAATCAATAGAATCAATTTGTTAGATACTGCATACAAGTTATATCTTATGACTCTACAAGTTAACATCAAAAACTGAAACAACAGAGAAATAGGGAGAACTTGTGTTGTAGTATGCTACTGAAATGAATGGTCTATATTTATGCAGCAGTTGTAATTAAGAAAGCTATTTAGTTTTCCTCATTGTATAAATGTTACCACAGAAAATAGTAATGGATAGTATCTTTTATATATATGTAAAGTTACTTGATCAATGTATTGGCTTAACGTTTCAAGTTGGGAAAAAAAAAACAAAGTCTAAATTACATAACATCTTATGTAGTATTGAGAGAATTCTTCCCCACCCTCACAAATAAAAAAATTCAACTAGAAACATCCTTTAGCACTTTTGTTTTACAGGCCAATAAGACAAATTGTTAATAATTCATTTAAAACAAAATCAAGAATATTTAAGCATCTTCATTTGGTGACAGAGAAAATGTAAAGTAAAATGATTTCACACATGATACAGACAATGCTAACCTTTGTGGAAGAAGTCTGTCATTGGCCAAAGCACCTGGTTTAGGGTTATCATCTGAAAGATCGCCATATTTGGCCTGGCAAGCATAAGATGCTAACAACACAGCTGTTTCAGGGGGACAATAGATGTCATCTGTTAAGATAGCTTCCTTGACTTGTAAGAAGAACATTTTCTACAAAAACAAACAACACAAAATGTTAAACTTTTAATTTGGAAATACTGAAAGATCACTTTCAACTCAAAGCTGACATCAGAGCCCAATTGTATTGGTGTATGCTGGATATGTTTCGATTTCTCATAAATAATATATATAAAAAAATGTTATGTCCCTTTTTTTTTAAAGATCATGTAGAATATGAATGCTAATTAGACTGAAAAGATAATCTTTTGATATAGATTTAAAAATAAAATAAAAGACACCATTAAAATTTGGGCAACACACGATATGATTGTACTGATTTCTAGCTAACAGTTGTTTAAAAAAAAAAGGTTATCTTCTACTAAGTTTTTTTTTTAGTTAATTCTGAGTTGTCACCTGTGTTATTTCCTGAATGAGTTCTTCTGAAACATCTTCAGGGAAAAATTTCGCACGGAATTTAAACTGAAGTGGAACCTCTTTTTTAACATCTTGGCTCATCACCTATGGAGAATAAAAGGCAAGAAGATGCATAACAAAAGACAAAACATGACTTGAGCGGGAACGGTCACAGAACTATTGCTTTTAGTTATAACAACAGACGAGGAAACTGCTTCAGAACTTGTAGATAGAAACAACAACTGTGGTTTCTCTTGAGTTTCGTGAAAGTGAAAATGAGATATTCTGTCGACAGACATTTCTAAGAACAAATTACTAGCACGATGTATCCAAAACAAACACTTGTGTAATCCAAACTGGTTGTCATAGATTCGATTCCAGGTTATTGAAAATATCCAACAATGACAAGGTGCTAATAGCAATATCCAACAAATACAAGGTGATAACAGCAATATCCAACAATGAATAAATGTGAACAGTGTAAGCGATGATCCAATAAACTAAACATACAAGTTACATCCTCTTTGTCACAGCATCAACCAACTGTTAATCCAGAAAAACTGGTGATCTTAAAGAGTTACTTAAATACTAATCAAACCTTGATTTAATCCTGGTAATCCAACTGGTGATCTTAAAGAGTTACTTAAATACTAATCAAACCTCAATTTAATCCTGGTAGAACACACAACAGCTACCTAAACTCATCCTCTTAATCTCATCCAACAAAACAAGATTTCTGTCTGCTTTCAATGCCTTCATTATTATTATAACAAGCATTAATTAAAAAAAAAAAAAAAGAAGTACCTTTTTGTTAAGTTTAAGCCAAGTGCTGTAACCTTTGCTATCTATGTACTGAAGACCAAAGAACCAAATTTCTCTCAAGCCGATTGTCTTGACCACCTGATCAAAGAGCTGTTTGCCTGTTGTACTATGTTGGATGGCAAACTCCAGCTCAGCATCCATGGTGGTGACCCGAACATTGATGTGCTAAAAGAAGATGCAATTTAAAATTTTTTTAAAAGTTTACGAGAACTTTTAGTAATTCTCAATAAAAATATATACAATTGATTGGAATCATATTTATCAGGTGGGCGCTTTGTGGCTGAGAGGTAAAGCACTTGGCGTCTGAACCAAGGAATCTGTTGAAGACTGGTGTTTTGAATTTAAACATTTTTAGGACGCCCCTGATTTCCCCCAAACTCTTAACGGGTATCTGTTATTAATTGGTTGATGTGCTGGCCACATGACACCCTTTCTTTTTTTTTCTTTTTTTCGTAAAGTGTATAAGCCACACAGCATCTTTCAAATCTAATTTATTATGAAATTAATGGAAATTCTCTAGCATTGAGACTTAGGACAAAAGTTTGATAAGACCCAATAAATCTAAGGAATGAAGACAAATTTAAAAGAATCGAGCGTTAAAAATACTTACTGGACGTGGCATGGTTGCTGTTGACCTGTCACAATGTCCTCACAAAAATATTACAGCACCTCACGGTACTGACTATAAGCTGAAAATAGTGAAACAGAAATTAAATTGTAATATATAAAAACATTCATTTATTAAGAGGGAGACAAGAGAAATGTCTTTTGAAACCCTGCCCAACATATAAACATGTCCTACTTTTGTTCCTCTACATCTTAAGTTGATAAAAAATTGAAGAAAGGAAAATAAATGTACATTGTATATTATTTTGCCTTTTTACTACCAAAAATGAAATGACACAACAGAAAAAAATAGCTTCATCAGAAAATTCATGGGAATATATATATACTTTATTTTAATTCAACTATAAATAATGTTACAGACTCTTAAAAAAAAAAAATTAACAAGTATATGATATTTTGGGTTTTTGGCACAATTTAGGCCATGTCGAGCCCATAAAATGTACGAGCAAGAAAGTCAAGATTTAGGTAAGTAGTAGTTTGAATTTCGAATTCATTATGGTGTGAAACAGAATTATTGATATGTAAATAGATTTTTGAAAACAAGAGCCAAGAGGCAGATTTTAAATCAGGGACCACGAAACAGTTCAGAGCACAAACTACCACATGATAGTTTATTCCTTATTCTATTTGAAAAGTGGGTATTTGTTGCTTTGACAATTAATATAGCAGAAAGTTGAAAATAAAAACTGTTTATACATTTTCCTTTTTTTTTTAAAAATATATATATAATAATATATATATATTTAACACTTTTAAAGTTGTTTTTTTCAAACAACTATAGATCTCTTTATAGTTGTAATTAACCTTCCTTCTTGATGGATATTTTTTTTAAAATCATTACACAACTATTAATAGCAGAATTTTGTTAAGTAAGGAAAGGATATTGTATACTGGAGCAACTGTACTCTGTAGTATACTTACTATACTACTGTAAGAAATAAGATATCTCTTTATCAACATTTAATACTAATACAAAAGGTCAAAAGCACTTGCAATGGGATTAAGCAAGGACATGTGAAAAAGAAACATTTTCCAGAGCTCTTTCTAACAAAATGGTCCACATATACACTAGCTGGATGGCTGCCTGATTGAGTGGTTTGAACACCAAACTCAACATGAAGATCCCAGAAATGAATCCTGCAGGAAGTTTGATTAGGATATAATAATAATAATTATTTATGAAGGTCAAAAACTTATCAAGTCAAATATCAAGATGTTCTACACTACACCAGCTACAGTTAGAATGTCTACCACACTAGAGAGTAGCATGCTTAAGAATTTTAGACAACTGTAACTTTTTTTTAGCATAAATAGGCCAGACTTGTATTTTCAGTCTTTACTGAATGACCAATCTTTCAATCATCTATGCAACTGCAATGCCACTTAAAATTACAATTCTCAAATCAGGAAATGAAGGCAGTGAGTTTGGGATTGAGTCTCAATCCCCAACTCACTGATTGAGTGCATCAGGGATTGTCAAACTTACAAGTCACAGCGAGAATGATAACCATGACAATCACTTCAATCAGGAAGAAAAATAAATCATCAAATCATGACAAATGCGTGAAATGCCAAAGAAATGGCTTATAAATTCTTAAAAGTTAACTTTCTTTTACTTTAAACTTAGAACTTTCTTAGTAACTAGGACTAGACAAGTATCTGATGATTGTCATCTAATATACACGAAGTCTAGCGATATATTCATGCCATTAGGCTAGGCTTCCTTGGTCAACGTAGGTACAAACACATTTATGTTAAGAATAGCGTAAAAGCACACTCGAAAATAATTGACACAACTATTGAACAAAATCCATTTTTTCCAAAGTGGGCGTGGCTCAAACTTATGAGCTTTATTAAGATGCGAAAAATAATCTCCGACCACTTCTGTACAAACAATATGTGCCCATTCGATTAGCACCAGACACATCCTTGTTATGTAATTAACTATATCCTCCTCTTATTTTGAAAGAAACATACAATAACTATAATATTTAGAGTAATTACTAACTTAACACGTAGAGTCAGCGTCCAAAATAATATGATCCAGACCGGTGGAAAAAAAATGGCCGATAGGGTGGGGACATGAATAGTTGGATCCCTCTAGGTGCAATTCATTCAAGATTAGCCAGGTCACTTTACAATGTATACGATTTAAAATGAAGTCAAAGCACAATCATAAGTTTATAGAAAGCAAAATGCTACCAAATAATATATTAATGCCATTCAAAAAATAAAATATTCTATAGTAATTTTAGTTTATATATGAATGTACAAAGAATATTTTGTTTGTAAAAACCAACTGAAGCAATCTAAATCTATATTTTGATCTTTGTTTATCCAAATTGGCAACTTTTCGTTTGCTAAAAATAACGGGTGGTGTTATTAACCCCTGTCGGGCCAAAGTGTGTTGAGACATATAAGTAGAGTCTATGTGTTTACATTAAATACACATATTTCGAATTACGATGCATATCAACAAGAAAAGCTAGTATTTGAAGCTTGTTTGCGACCCGCCCGCGTCACCATTTACGCTATGTCTTCTTCACCTAGCCTAGATCTGAAGTGATACATTTAAAAAAAAAGAACACACACACACACAGTTGAAATCACCAATAGCTTTTGTGTAGGTTTTAAGTCGTTAACTAAATTTATTAGATTAGCTCTGGATCTATCATGCGTATAATTTTACTTCATTGGAGAATTCGGTGCCAATATATGGAAAAGAATGTCTTTTAAACGAAATCTTTGTAAGCAAAGAAATTTAATTATAGCCATCAAATGTTGTAAACCAAACATGACATGAATGGAAGAAGACATAAGTTCAATGAAAAATAGTGCGTGATATTTTGCATACTAAAGTCTACTTAAAATTATACCGATAATATCCATCGAATGCCTTCAAATCATTAAATAGAAACAATCTGATATAAACTTTGTCACATGTAAATTATGAGTGAGTCTGGAGTCTGGGCTCATTTTGGTTTTTTATTATAGTCAATATAGTTATAATGTTTTTTGTTTGGTGTAATGCACAAATTGTAAGACACATTTCCATACAGACAATAAAGATTATTATTATTATATGTTCGTGTGAAACTAGTGAGAATGTATATAAATTATATTTTGTTTCTATAGTTATGATGCAGTTTTAATTTTTAATGCACAAATCCACATGGATAATAACTATTATTATTATTTAGGAAAATAAAAGCAAATTTCAAACACTGTGCCTAAATGGGGCCTACATGTTCTTCTTTAATGAAATTTACATTTTTATTTTGAACATTTTATTTTATTTATTAATATTAATATTTCTAACAATAACATGCCTTTTTAGACCTACATAAATCATATATTTTAAGTCAGCCTATAATAATTTCTTTTTTAGTAATCTTTTACATCGCATAGAATTAATTAAAGTTTGGTTAGAATTTAGCTTAAATTTCAAGTACATATATAATACTTGAAAATAACTAAATGTATTCATGGACATTGTACGTAAAGTTAAATTACTTACATAAAAAGTGAAACTAAAATTAGAAAGTAAACGAAACAATGATCGGCATATCCATGTGTTGTACGTTTCACTGCCTGAAGCAAATGCTACTTCCACAACTTTCAAGGTAAAAGATTGCCGTGTATATAGACAGGTGGGAGGAACCAGTCGTCAATAACCTCCCTCCCACACTCACACGCGATTTAAGGTAGGGAGCATTGCATCACCATTATTCTCACGTCTGCAAATCTAAATATATCCACGAATGGTCTTTTATTTTATTTATAGAGAGCAGCTTTTAGCTATTTTTAAATGATACACACAGAAAACACCATGGTCCACGGCGTATGAATAGCCTCGTGTCCATTGGGCTGACTCACCTCATCGACTACACCGACTTAGGGCTCAAGCAGTCTTAGGCCTACGTCTGACTACCGCCCCACCCTCAACTATAGGGTGGCTAGCGTATGGAGGGTCATCGAAGTTTGAGACTCGGTTTTAAAGACCAACTGAAGAAAACTACAAGGTTCGAATTACCCACTGCGTTAGTAGGGTGCTTAGTTCATGCTGATATAGTTCATGGAAATGGTGGCGTCTATGAAAGGCGCCATTCAAAAGCTGATTTATTTTAAGGAAGAAAAAAACCCCATAAATGTAGGCCTGCTTCCCTGACAACTTTAATATGGGGGCCAACAGTGGCCTAGTTCACTACATGCTTCCGAAAATAACGTTCTAATCAATGAATAATTAATGCACAGGGATCAAGACCTTTTTTCATGTCATAATCTGAGAATACAAACATAAGAACTTCTTTCCATGAGAGATATGAATCGCTAGCATACTGGAAGGATTATCCAGAAATGAAATTAAAAAAAATCAGGCAGTAAAGTTTCGGATGTTTTACATGAACAATTAGATTAATTTTTAAGAAGAAGCCAAGATTTAACTCTTACTCTCCTAATCAACGATACCATCGTTGATTTTGACATCATTAAATTAAATTAATGTTTAATTTTTTGGACTTGACTTTGAATTAAATAAAAAAGAGAATGCATTACCATTTAATTCTATACCAAATACAACATTTTCTGATAACAAACAACAAAGCTATTGAAGCCCAATCATAACAGGGGTAGTGAAATAGTAATGAGCCAAATGAAGAATTCCTCCAAAACGTGGAAAAATAATTACGGAGAGAAAGAGTTAATACATCTCACATCTTTCTTTCTTTAAGAAAATGCATGTATAACAAAGGATTGAAAAGCAATCAAAACCTTTATCTAATTATTTACCCAAGTTCTTTTTCGAATTCAATCGTTAGCCCTGTGCATTGCACGGGGGAAATATAACTGGACTAATTAACTGGCGGAAGAATATAAACCTATTTTGACGTGATTTGGACCAATTTCCTGTGAGGCAGCAGTAGAAACGTTTAAGTACAATCTGGGCATTTATATTTTTAGCACACTAAAGGTCTCTCGGGTGGCTGCCTACGAGTGATGCGCCCGGATGTAGTTACGATGGTCCTGAGTTCGAAGCATTCCCTGTTGTCTAAATATTTATGACAATGTCCAGATTAATATTCAGAATGGTGTTGAGTCCAGTATCATTTAGACCAGCAGGTCATTCGTTGACCAGTAAATCCATGTGTTCCTAATTTCAAATGCTTGCACACGTACACAGACAACAGAGACTTTCTGTACCGACCATTGTCAAGGGTAAAACCATTTTAACTAAAGTTTGATGACATCATGTTTTCCCCTTTGTTGTCCCCTGCCCCAGTTTTATTTACAAAGCTGATGTCAACACTGTCTATCTGCCTGGTCTGTCTATCTGTCTGTCTGGTCTGTGTATCTGTCTGGTCTGTCTATCTATTTGGTCTGTCTATCTGTCTGTCTGGTCTGTGTATCTGTCTGGTCTGTCTATCTGTTTGGTCTGTCTATCTGTCTGGTCTGTCTATCTGTCTGGTCTGTCTGTCTATCTGACTGGTCTGTCTATCTGTCTTATCTGTCTGGTCTGTCTGTCTGTCTGGTACAAATCTTGTGCGCGTTTCTTCCACTTCCCAGTCTCGAATTAAATTGACACTTTGCACAATTATTCATTTGTTAATGACAACAGACGAATCAATAAAAAAATTATATTCACATAGAAAAAGGAGATTAATCTTGCAGTATTGAGAGATATGACAGTGATTGAGCAGCTCTTTCCATTACATTAGCTTTTTTAAAAAAAGTTTTTTAAATGTATTTTTTTCTTGTTCTTTTAAATAGCCTTCTTTAAAAAAAAAATCGCTGACATAAACAAAATTTCACAGCGCCGGTTAATTTTTTTTTTGTTTGCGTGTCATACAGATCTAGGTAACATTGTTTGGTTTACTATAGGTGTGTGTGTGGGGGGGGGGGGGTAGGCCCATAGTACGAGATCAAGTACACATATATGAGTTATTTATATTGGCCAGTGACCTGATTATATAACTTGTGTGCCTCTCTGTCAACGACTCTGTTTTCTTTTTTCAGACACAATGATGTGTATTTCATGAGCTTTATATAACCCCACATCTCGTTTAGGGGGGGGGGGAGAGCCACCTGATCATTGCACTATAGTGACTGTACTATGTAGTATCCAGACTTAATCGAGCAAACCTTTTATTTGATATGTTACCAAGATTAGGAACGACAACTCATTTTTTGTGTTGGAAAAAGGAAAAGGGGGATTGTATACATATACGGGGAAAATAAAGCTGGAAGCTAGCCAAATAGAAAGGGGATACGTTTATTGTCTGTGGTACTTGCTCACAAGGAATGACTATTTCAACTTTTTGTGTAGGGTCTACAGATTATTTAAATTAAAATGCATGTACAAGAAACATTGACACACACGGACACACCTAGATACACATGTTTGTTTGGGAAATGTTTTCCATGTTTCGGATGTTCCTTCAGAGTTGAAGATAGTTTACTTCTTAGTCCGAACCTCCCGCAGGACGACGGGGGATGGGAGCGGGCGGGGTTTGAACCCGGGACCATCGATAAATTCAAACGACAGTCCAGCGCACAAACCGCACGACCAGGCAGCAATCCCACATAGAAAAACATTGACACACATGGAAACACAAAGACACACATGGACATGAACCCACATCTGTCAAGTACAATTTATTTTCCTTGTTTGATACCAAAACACAATGATTAATTACGAATAGTTAATTAACTAACTGTTTATTTTTTTTTTATATTCTTGTTTTGTCAGGTAAAAGAAATAATTGTGTAGTTTCAGCTTGATCCGAGATTGGGTGTGGGAGAAACAACGGGTACAAAATTTTACCAGACAGACAGACAGACAGAGTGAGTTGATGTAAAAGTTTTCAAAAATCTCTTTTAAAAGTTAAAGTTTTTATTTATTCTATGATAGTTATGTGTTTTACATACAAATTAACTGTTGGCAAATTAAGCAATAGCTTCCTTGGGGCCCCTCAGAAATGGTTCCAGGGATATCTTCAATTATTTTGAAGAAAGAAAAAAATGAAAAATGGCTTTATGTTGATTACAAGGGCCCCATATCTCAAAAATACTAAGGACCATACAGGGGCGTAGCTAGGAATTTTCCATCATTTGGGAACCTGGGGGTTTGACCTCTTTGGGGGACGTGCATATTGCGTAATATTTAATATTTAATGTAAAAAAACCACTCTTTAGGGGTCCCCCTCAAGTGGGGGCCCGGGGAATTTTTAAATTCTCCCCATCCCCTCCCCCCACTCTAACTAGGTCACTGGGGCATTATCACGTCTAAATCCGCTCTTGAACATTTGAGAACCATCTTTGAATTTGATACTGTTCATTTTGACACCTGGTAAGCTTGCGGTCCATAAATCTTTGAAAGAAAAAAAAAAGACACTCGAACTACTTCAAGGTTCAATGGGATCGATTCTGAATTTGTTACTTATCTTTTTCGGTATCGATTCACCTTGACAAAGACACATCGTTTCATCCCCCGGAAATTGTTCAGATCATGTTTCAATGTAGTTCGATTCATTTTATCTTCACCTTAAACTATCTTTTAGTCTGTTGGACATTTGGGGCACCACACAAGATCCGTTGACTTTTTCTCCATTCCTCTCTGTCTTTTGCCTTGGATAGAATCTCTTTCAATGACAGGCCCGTCCATTCTTTTAAGTTATCTTCCCAGCGCTTTCTTTCTCTGTCTGCCTCTAATTATTTTTACTGCTACTGTTCCCCGTAGGAAGGTCTTTGCGAGCTCTGAGGACCTTATGATATGGCCATATGGCAGGGGTTCTCAACCTGTGGGTCGCGACCCCTTGAGGGGTCGATTGACGATTTGTCAGGGGTCGCCTAAGACCATCGAAAATATGGATTGTATTTAGTGTATTCTTCTATTGCTGTGTATGTTATGGGGGGGGGGGGTCACGGCAGTGTGGGGGATGGTAAAAGACAACAGAGACTTTCTGTACCGACCATTGTCAAGGGTAAAACCATTTTAACTAAAGTTTGATGACATCATGTTTTCCCCTTTGTTGTCCCCTGCCCCAGTTTTATTTACAAAGCTGATGTCAACACTGTCTATCTGCCTGGTCTGTCTATCTGTCTGTCTGGTCTGTGTATCTGTCTGGTCTGTCTATCTATTTGGTCTGTCTATCTGTCTGTCTGGTCTGTGTATCTGTCTGGTCTGTCTATCTGTTTGGTCTGTCTATCTGTCTGGTCTGTCTATCTGTCTGGTCTGTCTGTCTATCTGACTGGTCTGTCTATCTGTCTTATCTGTCTGGTCTGTCTGTCTGTCTGGTACAAATCTTGTGCGCGTTTCTTCCACTTCCCAGTCTCGAATTAAATTGACACTTTGCACAATTATTCATTTGTTAATGACAACAGACGAATCAATAAAAAAATTATATTCACATAGAAAAAGGAGATTAATCTTGCAGTATTGAGAGATATGACAGTGATTGAGCAGCTCTTTCCATTACATTAGCTTTTTTAAAAAAAGTTTTTTAAATGTATTTTTTTCTTGTTCTTTTAAATAGCCTTCTTTAAAAAAAAAATCGCTGACATAAACAAAATTTCACAGCGCCGGTTAATTTTTTTTTTGTTTGCGTGTCATACAGATCTAGGTAACATTGTTTGGTTTACTATAGGTGTGTGTGTGTGGGGGGGGGGGTAGGCCCATAGTACGAGATCAAGTACACATATATGAGTTATTTATATTGGCCAGTGACCTGATTATATAACTTGTGTGCCTCTCTGTCAACGACTCTGTTTTCTTTTTTCAGACACAATGATGTGTATTTCATGAGCTTTATATAACCCCACATCTCGTTTAGGGGGGGGGGGGAGAGCCACCTGATCATTGCACTATAGTGACTGTACTATGTAGTATCCAGACTTAATCGAGCAAACCTTTTATTTGATATGTTACCAAGATTAGGAACGACAACTCATTTTTTGTGTTGGAAAAAGGAAAAGGGGGATTGTATACATATACGGGGAAAATAAAGCTGGAAGCTAGCCAAATAGAAAGGGGATACGTTTATTGTCTGTGGTACTTGCTCACAAGGAATGACTATTTCAACTTTTTGTGTAGGGTCTACAGATTATTTAAATTAAAATGCATGTACAAGAAACATTGACACACACGGACACACCTAGATACACATGTTTGTTTGGGAAATGTTTTCCATGTTTCGGATGTTCCTTCAGAGTTGAAGATAGTTTACTTCTTAGTCCGAACCTCCCGCAGGACGACGGGGGATGGGAGCGGGCGGGGTTTGAACCCGGGACCATCGATAAATTCAAACGACAGTCCAGCGCACAAACCGCACGACCAGGCAGCAATCCCACATAGAAAAACATTGACACACATGGAAACACAAAGACACACATGGACATGAACCCACATCTGTCAAGTACAATTTATTTTCCTTGTTTGATACCAAAACACAATGATTAATTACGAATAGTTAATTAACTAACTGTTTATTTTTTTTTTATATTCTTGTTTTGTCAGGTAAAAGAAATAATTGTGTAGTTTCAGCTTGATCCGAGATTGGGTGTGGGAGAAACAACGGGTACAAAATTTTACCAGACAGACAGACAGACAGAGTGAGTTGATGTAAAAGTTTTCAAAAATCTCTTTTAAAAGTTAAAGTTTTTATTTATTCTATGATAGTTATGTGTTTTACATACAAATTAACTGTTGGCAAATTAAGCAATAGCTTCCTTGGGGCCCCTCAGAAATGGTTCCAGGGATATCTTCAATTATTTTGAAGAAAGAAAAAAATGAAAAATGGCTTTATGTTGATTACAAGGGCCCCATATCTCAAAAATACTAAGGACCATACAGGGGCGTAGCTAGGAATTTTCCATCATTTGGGAACCTGGGGGTTTGACCTCTTTGGGGGACGTGCATATTGCGTAATATTTAATATTTAATGTAAAAAAACCACTCTTTAGGGGTCCCCCTCAAGTGGGGGCCCGGGGAATTTTTAAATTCTCCCCATCCCCTCCCCCCACTCTAACTAGGTCACTGGGGCATTATCACGCCTAAATCCGCTCTTGAACATTTGAGAACCATCTTTGAATTTGATACTGTTCATTTTGACACCTGGTAAGCTTGCGGTCCATAAATCTTTGAAAGAAAAAAAAAAGACACTCGAACTACTTCAAGGTTCAATGGGATCGATTCTGAATTTGTTACTTATCTTTTTCGGTATCGATTCACCTTGACAAAGACACATCGTTTCATCCCCCGGAAATTGTTCAGATCATGTTTCAATGTAGTTCGATTCATTTTATCTTCACCTTAAACTATCTTTTAGTCTGTTGGACATTTGGGGCACCACACAAGATCCGTTGACTTTTTCTCCATTCCTCTCTGTCTTTTGCCTTGGATAGAATCTCTTTCAATGACAGGCCCGTCCATTCTTTTAAGTTATCTTCCCAGCGCTTTCTTTCTCTGTCTGCCTCTAATTATTTTTACTGCTACTGTTCCCCGTAGGAAGGTCTTTGCGAGCTCTGAGGACCTTATGATATGGCCATATGGCAGGGGTTCTCAACCTGTGGGTCGCGACCCCTTGAGGGGTCGATTGACGATTTGTCAGGGGTCGCCTAAGACCATCGAAAATATGGATTGTATTTAGTGTATTCTTCTATTGCTGTGTATGTTATGGGGGGGGGGGGGTCACGGCAGTGTGGGGGATGGTAAAAAGGGGTCGCCGAGCTTAAAAGGTTGAGAACCGCTGCCATAGGGTTTTAGTTTGCCCTTTTTGACAATAGTTAGTACTTCATCGTGGGGTTCATTCGATGTCTCTAATCTCTTCATTTGTGATGCAGTCTTTGTATGTGATACCAAGGATTTTTCTGTAACGATCTCAATTCCACTGCTAGGATCTTTCTGTAACGATCTCAATTCCACTGCTAGGATCTTTCTGTAGCATCTCAATTCCATTGCTAGGATCTTTCTGTAGCATCTCAATTCCATTGCTAGGATCTTTCTGTAGCATCTCAATTCCATTGCTAGGATCTTTCTGTAGCATCTCAATTCCATTGCTAGGATCTTTCTGTAGCATCTCAATTCCATTGCTAGGATCTTTCTGTAACATCTCAATTCCATTGCTAGGATACTTCTGTAACATCTCAATTCCATTGCTAGGATCCTTCTGTAACATCTCAATTCCATTGCTAGGATCCTTCTGTGGCATCTCAATTCCATTGCTAGGATCCTTCTGTAACATCTCAATTCCATTGCTAGGATCTTTCTGTAACATCTCAATTTCATTGCTAGGATCCTTCTGTAACATCTCAATTCCATTGCTAGGATCCTTCTGTAACATCTCAATTCCATTTCTAGGATCTTTCTGTAACATCTCAATTCCATTGCTAGGATCCTTCTGTAACATCTCAATTCCATTGCTAGGATCTTTCTGTAACATCTCAATTCCATTGCTAGGATCCTTCTATAACATCTCAATTCCATTGCTAGGATCCTTCTGTAACATCTCAATTCCATTGCTAGGATCCTTCTGTAACATCTCAATTCCATTGCTAGGATCCTTCTGTAACATCTCAATTCCATAGCTAGGATCTTTCTGTAACATCTCAATTCCATTGCTAGGATCCTTCTGTAACATCTCAATTCCATTGCTAGGATCCTTCTGTAACATCTTAATTCCATTGCTAGGATCCTTCTGTAACATCTCAATTCCATTGCTAGGATCCTTCTGTAACATCTTAATTCCATTGCTAGGATCCTCCTCTATAGTTCTGCAGCCAGCGTCCAATATTCGCTATCATGTA
The DNA here is from genome assembly GCF_947242115.1 of Biomphalaria glabrata. Lineage (NCBI taxonomy): Eukaryota > Metazoa > Mollusca > Gastropoda > Planorbidae > Biomphalaria > Biomphalaria glabrata. The sequence continues at coordinate 51,824,655 of NC_074716.1, read as the reverse complement.
AGAAAGTGGCCATGACCATGGCGCGCATCAGTCTGATTTTAGTGTCGAGGGCTATTCCTTCGAATTTTTTTTTTTTTTTGGGGGGGGGGGGGGGGGGACACAAGGCTAAATTGTGAAGGTATATTTTAGGTAGTGTTTGATACCATATTATTGCTCCCTACGCGGCCTTACCCGCCCTCCCCTCCGGTAGGCCACAGGTAGTGGGTAATATGTAAGCACAGGTAGCACTGTTTCAATATTTCCGGATTCATTTTTTTTGTGTCTATCTCAGTTGTAACATAAGAATGATGTAAAAATAATAGCCTTATATAGACTCGACTTGCCAAGCATGCAATAAAGTTTAAACCTTATGGATTTGACAGCCTCGCGTCATTCTCTTATGGGGAACACATGAGATAAGCGGAGAGAGAGAGAGAGAGAGAGAGAGAGAGAGAGAGATCAGTTTGACCTCCATTTTAACCCACATTCCGTTGCGATGACGTCATACTAGCCAGATCTGACATACTCTCTGTCACCAAAACGTTTAAGTCCTAACACAGTGACCGAGCGACTAGATCCAGGATGGCTCCAACACACGGGAGTGTAACCAACAAAGTTAAAGATCTTCAATCTACACATCGCTCTACGTCGAAACAAAACGTGTATATCGAATCAAACAAGAAACTATTTCAAAAAAGTTATTGAAATGGTAAAGTCCGAAATGAAGCGAGAAACCAATACTATCCTTAACTATCCTACTAGATCTACTACAATACAGTCCACTTGCGTCTGAATTATTCACTGGGTAGTATTGGTTTAAACAAAGGCTGATTCTAACAAGAGCATATAACTGGTTGCTTGAATCAGCCAGGAAAATCAACGACTTGGTTTAAACAAAGGCTGATTCTAACAAGAGCATATAACTGGTTGCTTGAATCAGCCAGGAAAATCAACGACTTGGTTTAAACAAAGGCTGATTCCAACAAGAGCATATAACTGGTTGCTTGAATCAGCCAGGAAAATCAACGACTTGGCAGAGTTTACGTCTCTTATTAGCCTAATTTGCATGTCAAGACAGGCACATTGATACACAGGGCCAGTTATACGAATCGCGGGGCCCAATGTAATGGATGCTTGCGAGGCCCCCTCTTCTGATTTTTTTAGAGGCCCCCCAAATAGGAAAAGACGCTATTAGTTTTGTGTGGCCTGTCTGTCCGTCTGTCCCGTTTAGATCTCAGATACTAGAAGAGAAAATGAAATTCGGACAACATATTTTAGATCATTCAAAGTTCTGATGCAACGGCTATTTTTTTTTTCTTTTCTGAAAGCGAAAAATCTAATTTTTTAAATCAATTATACAAGCAGTTTTTTTTTCACAATTTTTACAACTATTCACTATTAATAGTAACAAATACTGTAGGCTTTTTTATTAAGGAAATACGAAAAACATGTATATCTGTAACCCTGCCGGACCAAGTAAAACAAAGGACGTTTGGGCCACGAGGCCTTCATCAGCTACAAAACAAACAAAAAATAACAAACAATTAACACAAATTAGTATTAAGTTAACTTATTTGTCCGATGTTCTTCTCTATCGAGGCACGCTCATTTCTTTTCTGCCTCGATAGAGAACAACATCGGACATATGCTTTGGTGGACCACTTCTGATAGAATTTAATACCGATATTCTTCTGCAACTATTGAGACCTGCCTTTTTTTCCTGCCCGGGTGGACCACTTCGGGGGCCGATTTTGAGTTTGTGTTTCCACACAAACTTTCTTTGTAACCTTGTTACAATAACTACTATTACTATTAATTAGATCATTATACCATTTGTTATACAACATGCATAGGAAGAAATTCAATTAAAGCTACGCCAATCGTACGCTATGCCAACAATAATTATGTTAACCCTTTAAGTCCTACATCTTTAAAGCCAGTGACAAGAGCCATGACTGATAGAGTAAATGGCAGTCGTGGGACCCCATTGTAGCATGGCCTGCCCTGTTGATACCCGTAGGACGTAATTGTTTTCTCTTTTGAAGGTACTAATGTAATTTATAAGAATAATTTATAAGATAAGACCCCGTCTTATGACTTTTAGATAAACTGGTCTGTCAACCGAAACTGAGTTAGGGGCCTTTATGTGCTATATATGTAATTTTTTTAGAGGCAGAAGTCTACGTATTAAAACACAGCAAGGGAATCTAACTCTTTTGTTTTTAAGGTTCGAAATGTGTAGAGGAAGTGATCTCGTGAACTATATCAAAATGATTGCTCTGTTATATCAACAATGTCTGGTATACTGCATCAAGAACATTCCCAAAATCTATGTGATTCTGCTTCCTCGTTCTCATTGTTATGTTGGAGCTTTCAGATGACTAGACCAATACATGAGATGAACTGCACAGTGGTTTCCAAATCAGGGAGCTCTCCATATAGTTTTCTTTCTATTTCAAGCGTTATTATGCTCTTTGTGATTTATTATGTTGATGATGGACCATATCAACAATATTTGGATGGCTGCCTGGCCGTGCGGTTTGCGCACTGGACTGTCGTTCGGATGGTCCCGGGTTCATATCCTGCCCGCAGCCATCCTCCGTCGTCCTGTGGGAGGTTTGGACTAGGAAGTAAATTATATTCAACTCTGAAGAAACACCAGAAACATGTACAATATTTTATTTATAGGGCCTTATGAACGATATTTATTTTGACTATATCAACAATACTTCTTACGATAAGTTCTTTAGACTATATCAACAATATTTCTTAAGACTATATCAACAATATTTCTTAAGACTATATCAACAATATTTCTTAAGACTATATCAACAATATTTCTTAAGACTATATCAACAATGTTTCTTAAGACTATATCAACAATATTTCTTAAGACTATATCAACAATATTTCTTAAGACTATATCAACATTATTTCTTAAGACTATATCAACAATGTTTCTTAAGACTATATCAACAATGTTTCTTAAGACTATATCAACAATATTTCTTAAGACTATATCAACAATATTTCTTAAGACTATATCAACAATGTTTCTTAAGACTATATCAACAATATTTCTTAAGACTATATCAACAATATTTCTTAAGACTATATCAACAATATTTCTTAAGACTATATCAACAATGTTTCTTTAGACTATATCAACAATGTTTCTTAAGACTATATCAACAATATTTCTTTAGACTATATCAACAATATTTCTTAAGACTATATCAACAATGTTTCTTAAGACTATATCAACAATATTTCTTAAGACTATATCAACAATATTTCTTAAGACTATATCAACATTATTTCTTAAGACTATATCAACAATGTTTCTTAAGACTATATCAACAATATTTCTTAAGACTATATCAACAATATTTCTTAAGACTATATCAACAATATTTCTTAAGACTATATCAACAATGTTTCTTAAGACTATATCAACAATATTTCTTAAGACTATATCAACATTATTTCTTAAGACTATATCAACAATGTTTCTTAAGACTATATCAACAATATTTCTTAAGACTATATCAACAATATTTCTTAAGACTATATCAACAATATTTCTTAAGACTATATCAACAATGTTTCTTAAGACTATATCAACAATATTTCTTAAGACTATATCAACAATATTTCTTAAGACTATATCAACAATGTTTCTTTAGACTATATCAACAATGTTTCTTAAGACTATATCAACAATATTTCTTTAGACCATATCAACAATATTTCTTTAGACTATATCAACAATATTTCTTAAGACTATATCAACAATATTTCTTAAGACTATATCAACAATGTTTGGAAGGATAAACTAAAGCTATTATTTTGTTCACTCTTAAACCTTTATCGTCAAGCAAATTTAATTAAACAAAGGCCTTCGCTAAGATCGCACCCACGTGACTTCCTGTAAGATACACACCAAGCACACACAGTTTTCACATAACGTAATGTGTACCTTGTAGGTTTTAGCTCCCCTTGGACATTCTAAATAGAAGGGAAACAACACACACACACACACAGAAAACGAAGCCTTGCACCACTGAAGTAAATAATTCCACGCAAATGCGATGACCAGGGGCAATGACCAAAGGCAAAGACATGCGCGATGACCAGGGGCAAATACATGCGTGATGACCAGGGACAAAGACACAGAACCAGACGGTTCTTCTGGATTGAAAACTATTACATTGATTCGTAGATGGTTTTACTTTTAAACCCCGGAGGAGCCGGATGGATATGGGATTCACTTTAGAATGAAAGCCATTTTGAGCATGGAAATTATCTTCCCTAGAATAAAAAAAAAGCCACTTTGAGCAAGAAGATTATCTCCCCTAGAATTAAAAACAAAAGCCATTTTGAGCAAGAAAATTGCCTCGCCTAGAATAAAAAATATACTTTAAGCAAGAAAACGACCTTCTCTCCTTTTTGACGTCTACATGTGAGTAAAAAAAAAAAGCACCCCACAACTATGGAGTATTTGGGAGAGAGGAGTTCGAAGTTCTAAGCAAATACCCTATACCACCTGCTACTCTATGTGACAGTCTGCATGTGGATTCGGGAGGTTTACGCAGGACATAAAAAGCTTCTATTCAACTTATTTGTGGTCAACAGGTGAAAACTATCAGCATCAGAAGTCATTGGTCCTTTACCCAACCTATTTCAATTCTTGCTCATGCAGACTTTAAGAGCTTATATAAAGTTTAAGAGCTTATACTGAGTTAATGAATTCATACACAATTTAATTGCTCTTACAGAGTTTATTCAGAGTTTAAGAACTCATTCTGTGATTGAGAAATCTTATAATAAAAGAGTGCATGAGTCCACAGATTATAGGGGGCTGCGGCTAAAGCGTTCAGGACACCACACCGAACGCGCGGGGTTCTTACGGAGTGAAAGAGTTAACAAACCTAAGAATTTTAACATGTTTTAACATGTTTTTAACGTTCTTTTAGATAACTTACAGATTCAAAGAGTTAATTAACGAACATTCAATATATTAAGTCCTTGTAGATTACGTGCAGAGTCAAAAAGTTAACGAACATAATAATCAAAAAGTCCTTGTAGATAACTTAAGAGTCAAAGAGTTAACTAACATTAAAAACATAAAGTCCTTGTACATTACTTACAGCGTTTTCAAACATAATATTTAGAAAGAGTTCAGGAATCCGAGTCAGAGGCGGCCTTATTAAGGGCACTGAGCGAGTGTCAGGGCCATGACCATTTGTTAGATGGGCTGACGGCTGACTTTATCTCGAGCCCTCCCCCCCCCCCCAAAAAAAAATACGGGGCCTGGATGGCCACGCCTTTGATCCCAACAGAGCTAAAGACCTATCTCATCAAATTATGACTTTACGAACACAAATATAATTAAGCTGACGCATAACCGTAGGCTACAGAAACAGATGACCTTTACAGCCGGGGCCCTATAGACCACAAGGTGTGAAAGGGGAAACTTGACTTTTTACTATAAGGAAAAAAAGAAGAAAAGAAACGAACTTTCCAGAGAGGCGGAATGTTTTGAACTCTTGAACTGAGAAGCTGAGAGATGCAATCACTAAATAAATAAAGCAGACTTGTCTAGGAAAATCATTCTCTCTCTCAATCTTCGTTCTTTCCTCTTTCTCCCCCCCCACTCCTCCCAGCCCAACCCTGGGGCCGCTCCTGAAACAAGTCGCGAATATAACAGACACCTCTGTGTGCTCCAGTGGTGGAACAAGCGAACACAGTTACTCTTTGAACTAGTTTCTAGGCCTGGGAACTGGGGAACAACTCCAGTGACACGAAACTGAACTGAATTGAGTTATAGCTCTTAGACACCAACGATAGACTATAATACTTTGAACAAGCAAATTATGAAAAAATACTTTTGAAAAAACAGCAAAGCTTATATAAGGGAAAGTACTGCATATGTACAGCAATATCTCTCAATACTGTAAGATTTATTTCCCATTTTATTAATCTAACAAAATTAATTAATTACATTTTTTGATTGATTCGTGTTTTGTTAGGGACAATGAATAGTTATGCAAAGTTTCAACTTGATCTGAGAATGGGGAGTGGGAGAAATAACGTGAACAGACAGACAAACTGACGGACAGAGTTGATATAAGCTTCGTAAAAATGTAATTGTTAGATCTATAATTTGATGAACAACTTAATATGGCCTTACCTTTGAACTCAAAAAGATCTTATAATAAAAAGGAGCATCTAATAGATATATATATATATATATATATATGTGTGTGAATAATTCTACAACATGAAAGTTAATCCAATGATTTTAGGTTTAATTTTGCATCGACTACACAGATCGGGCTCAGTTAGGTAGGCGTACTAACCCAGTAACTTGCACTTTCGAAATTACCCCCCTTTTGCCCTAAATCTCTATTCCCCCCCCCCCCTTTCCCCACCAGATTCCCTCCATTGAGTCATTCAGGCCGTCCTGAACAGCAGTTGTAAAGTTGGCTTCTATTCTCATCACTGGTTGTTTTTTTTTTTTTTTTAGCTCTCAGTGACGCCCCTTGACTGAATCATTACTTCGTTCGTCTGCCGCAGTCTGCACCACCCTATTTCCCGCCAAAATGACAAGTGATATAACCTAACATACGTTTTCATTAGAGAGTGGATCTTTATGGGGGAGAAGGGTCCTCTTTGTACTGTTACATCTTGTAATAATAAATATATACTTTAAGAAAATATAAATGGATATTGTCAGACGGTATAAAAAATATTTCTTCTGATCTTATATGATACAGACGTTACTTCCAAAAAAAGAGGATGGCCACGTCCTACGCGTCATGCATTTAGTCTTGGAACAAAAGATTTAATGGAGAATGTGTTCCTCAGGGGTGGATTTTGTTAATGTGAAAATCGGCCTTGGCATTATTCGGAACGCAAAATGCATACCATATGATTGCAGGGGCGTAGCTAGGGCTTTGTGTTACTCTTGTTTTACACCGTAAGGTCCCTAAAAGTTCTTTTACAAAAGACAAGAGCCAGTCATAGAACCAGTGGGCCTTTTACCAATAGAGAATAAAATCGTTTTCGGGCTTTACTGCCATTAGTATAATAATAATAATATTATTATTATAATAATTATTATTATTATTATTATTATGTTAGAAATGAACGAGTAGTCATTCCCTGGCCCTGCCAGGGTCGAGTTTCACAAAGAGAAACAAAATTCATTATTATTATTATTATTATTAAACAAGCGGCGGACCCTTCGGCCAATGTGGTGCCGGCCCAACGGGCATTTGCCCGAATGCCTATAAAGTCAGTCTGCCCATTGGTGTGGCATTCCTAGGAACATTCTCGTTGCCTGTCAGAGGGCGGTACTTCTGCAGACCTGCCACATCACCAGAAAATTCCTCGGTGGAAACTGATAAAGGGACTACGATGAATTTTGTTTCCCTTTAACGAAACTCAACCCTGGCTTCACCAGAGAATGAATACTCGTTCTTTTATAATAATAATAATAACAATACCGACAAAACGGTAGATTTCAATCGCCCGGATCTGCTGTTCATCGATAAAAAAGAAAAAACCGCTACCATTATCGATATCGCCGTACCACTGTCTCATAATTTAAGAAAAACTGAGATAGAAAAACAAAGAAAATATGGGAACCTAGGCTTGGAGATTAAGCGTCTATGGAAATTATCCAAAATAACAATATACCCCATTGTTATATCAACCGAGGGGGTAATAGCAACTGACCTCACAGACACCTTCAAGGCCCTTAACATTCCTAGGAACATCTTCGTTGCCTGTCAGAGGGCGGTACTGCTGCAGACCTGCCACATCACCAGAAAATTCCTCAGTGGAAACTGTTAAAGGAACTACGATGAATTTTGTTTCTCTTTAGCGAAACTCGACCCTGGCAGCGCCAGAGAATGACTACTCGTTCATTTCTAACATAATAATAATAATGATAATGACAATAACAATGTGGTGCCGGCCCAACGGGCATTTGCCCCAATGCCTATAAAGTCAGTCTGCCCATTGGTGTGGCCATTGTGGAAGAAAAATTAGGCGATTGTGGGGCATTGACTAATCGAGTCTGTAGCTGAAGGGCAGAGTCAAAATGAAAATCTTATAAGTTAAAATTCTGCTGGAGGCTTCCAATTACTTGGTCTCTTCAGACTTGTCGGCATTCCACCAACAAACAAAAGCGTTTCGCTGACTTGGTCAACAGCTGGCGCGGTGGCTGAGCGGTAAGGCGCTTTGCTTCCGAACCGAAGACTGGGATTTTATATTTCGGGATTTTCCACCCAGCTCTTATGACACCCTCGTGTGTCGCCGACACTGTTGATTAATATCTGTGGCATTTTACGACTCAATAGTCGAATCTTCCACTTTGCAACTTCTAGTGTGACTAAAGAGGCGAATCCTTGATACACAGCTGTGGTCACAGGTTGGGCATCTGTAGTCACCAGGCGCCGTTGCATTTTCACCCTTCTTTCTACTACTGTTGTGTATGGCATCCTACTTTCACTACAGCCCAACATAACCAACACCCTGTACGGCAGTGCTGAACAACTGAAGAAAACAGCATACTTTTTTTCCTTGGCACAGTCTGCAAAAGAGCTCACAGCTCAGCAGCAATAAAGCTGGCTAGAAGAAGAAGAAGAAGTGTATGGCATCTGCAAACCGGGAACCTTCCTTTATGCTCGATCTCCTTGTGGATTTATCCAGTGCCACTTTTTCCCAGCTGTTATTGTCGATTTTGAAGAGCTTCATGTCGCGTTTGCATACATCCGTATACCTTAGCAGTGGACGACCTGCTGCTCTCCTGTCTTTTTTTAGATCACCATACAGAATGTCTCGTAGAAGTCGACCTTGTGGCATTTTATGAACGTGACCAAGCCACAAATACTCCTTCTTCCCTAGTGCTATTAGAGCATGGAATGGGTTGCCTGAGCTAGCCAGGAAAACCAGTGACTTGGCAGAATTTGAGTCATTGGTTAATATGCATGACTAAATGCATGACGCGTAGGACGTAATCATCTTCTTTTTTGAAGTAACGTCTGTATTATATAAGAAGAAGAAGAATTTAACCTACTTGAAGATACATGAGATATATGTCTTTATTTACTAGTAAAGTCCAACAGTTCTGGGACACATACACACACAAACGTTTTTATGGATGGTGTGTTGTCATTCTGAAACTGTTAGGGAGGCTTGTGTTTACAATATCCTATGGAAGCCCAAATGTTCCAATAAGTATAAATGTTTTTGTTGGGGTGATTGAATTCCTGAAACTGTTGTTATGTACAACAAGGCAGGCTAATCAACACAAAAAATTGTTTGTGTACATCACTCCGTCATAAGTCCCACGCCATTGTATACAAGCTGAACTCTATTACTTTTTTTAAATTCACTTTCCAAAAGATACATTGCATAAAAAAAAAACACTAATTTTATGGTATCACAACAAATGTAAGAACTTTCTTCAGAATTGTTCATAGTTCTCGGTTTCCTTTGCTTGTCCCTTTTCCAGCCCTAGACATACAAGCCACATGGGCTTTCATCTCAAACGAAATGCATGATCTTCGGAGTTTTGAAGGCCAGTGTCTTTATTTACTAGTAAAGTCCAACAGTTCTAGGACACATACACACACAGAAGTAGTTGCAGATATATATAGGAGCACCAGCGAGTGGCCAAAAAAATATATCAGTCTTTCACGTTCATTACAAGGTCGAAGATCCAAAACTATCTATAGTCAATGATTTCCTCGGATCGTTAACCAGCTGACAGATCAGCCTGAAGGCCCATTGGTCTGATGTTTTTATGTCCACACTTAAGTCTGGGATAATCAACAATGTTCCAGGACATCACGTTGCGGAACTCCACAATAGGGCAGACCGGTACGATTCTCTGATGTTAACTTGTCGTCAACCCAAGACTGAGGCCAAGCAGCACTACAATGAGCTCATAAGGAGTTTAGAGGACTATATATAATCTATCATTGGTTATTCTTTACAAATTGTCTGGTCTAGCGATAATTTTTTCCCCAATGAAGTCCCGGGAGAGCTAATTACTTAAAGTACAAAAATAAACGAAAGTAAATTATGGTAACCTATATAACTGGCTTGTTTGGAATTATAATAGGTATACATCTTTATGAATACCAAAAGCTGCGGGACACACAACTGAGACACACAAAAAAAAAAGCCATTATAGACAGGCGCAGAAGACGCAAAGAAAACTTAAATAGACCGCTAGTAGACAACGGCTTTGTCTACTCGAGATGTGGAAAAATATACAGGTCGCAACTGGGTTTGCGTAGTCATGAGAAAAACTGCAATCATCCTCAATCTATGGAATAGAAGACATTGCCATTTATTATTATAGATATAATATCTCTGATCTCTATACTGCCTCAATTTTTTTTCTTTATAAGTTCAAGTTATAGGTTCAAGCTACACACAGAGTTGACAAGCAGTTCAAAGCAAAGAAATGCGAAATCTGCTACGTGGTTACTCATCTTCATAATGACATTTTGTTTTGCGAAAAAAGATTCTAAATTTAAAACCTTAAAAATAGATTTCGCCTTTTTGTGTGTTCTTTCTTTCTTCCTTTCGTTCATTAGGGTAGATTGATTCAGGTCAGAAAGAGTAAATCCGGGACCCAGTTTGCAGTGAGTCATTTCACTACACCACGTAGCCGACTTCTCCCGCCAATATTTCGTGGAGCAGAAGTGACACTGCTCGCGCCTCGTGCTAGCCAGATTTTTAAAAGTCGTCCAGGAAGTAAAGAGGATTATTCAAAAACATTGAAAAACCTAAAGTGACATTCCAAGAAAACAAAATAATCAAATTTAAGTTCATTAGGATTAAACAATAAGCAATTTTTTTTTATGATGTCTGACTAAAGAAAAGGCTTGGCGGAGTTTATGTCATTGGTTAATATGCATGACTAAATGCATGACGCGTAGGACGTAATCATCTTCTTTTTTTTGAAGTAACGTCTGTATCATATAAGATAAGATGAACAGAGCTTCTAGGGTGTAGGCCTATTTATTTCTTTGTTTAAACAAGAATTTAGAAAAAAAGGGGGGGGGGGGGCGCTGCTATGTCACGTGACCTGTCAGTTGAGAAACAGAGACACTGAGAAGAATCATACGTCATACAAAAAAACGTCAGTCACAGGAAGACGTTCAGTTTCTCATTTTCTGCCCCCCCCCCTTCCCCCAAACCAACACACGCTTACATATGCAACGAAACACTCACACTGGCCAACAGACGCACTCGCTGACAAACCAATGTACAGCCCACGCAGACTAACAACACACACACACGCAGCAGCATAAACACATCGTCTTGATTAAAACGCACGTTTATTACACCCAAGTCTCTGAGCCGCGCATCATCCCGTCTCATCGCAAACCTCTTTGCCTTCTCACGAACAAGGTGTCTGCAGCCACGACCCATCAGTCTATTACGATACGACACGTTACGGGTTGCACGGCCGGCCTTTGGCATAGGCCAGTGATGCCCAAAGTACGGCCCGCGGGCCAGAACCGGCCCGCAACGTGGTTGCATTCGGCCCGCCGATAAGTCGGCACAAAAAGTAATAAATTCTCCGCACTTTAAAAAATAGTTGAAAATATATCTTTACCTTTGTTAGGGCCTTCACTTGTTTCTCTGATGGATTGGTACCATGACCTTTAACGAGTATGAGTTTGTGACATGGAACTCTGAATGTAGAATCTACCAGTTAAAGTGAATGGATCTTTTTTGTGGAACATGATAATAAGCCAACATATTTGTTTTGTAAAGAAAGTCTGGATGCTTAAAAAAAACAACAACATATACAGTGGCATTATAAAACAAATATGAAGGCCTTCTTGGTTTGAGCCGCGTATAAAAGATTGGTTAAACTACGCCTAGAGATTTGACCAAAAAAAAAGACAAGAAAATAGATGGTAGTAAAAGTAGCTACAATGTTGCTCTCATTTTAAGTAGAAATGAAGCAACATTTTTTAGACGCGTAAAAAATGATAGACTTTAACTATCCCATTAATTAATGTAAGAACTAGATCCAATAGTTTCAAATGGTTTCAGGTGAATTTTGATTTCATATTTTACCATTTTATTGATGTGGCCCGCAACACGCGTGTCGAAAGTTAAAATGGCCCACAGGTCAAATTAGGTTGAGCATCACTGGCATAGGCAAACTAGGCAGTAACATGGGCCTCCAAATTGGTGTGTGTGTGTGTGTGGGTGGGGCGGGGCTCTCTCAGGACTAAAAAACAAAAATGTAGAAAAAATAATGCTAAACTTGAATCAGACCTCAAACATAGTTGAACACTACGACCCCATGTTTACTAGTCTAACTCTGTCTCTACTACGGCAGTTTCAGTTATTTGTCGATTTGGATACAGACTGGCAGGTTTTTAATACATTTCGTAATGTTTCCTTCTTTTTTTCTTTTTTTTGTTTTATATTTCATTTGGGGGCTACCGAATTCACTTCGCCTAGGGCCTCCAATTATCTAAGACCGACCCTGTGGGTTGATACACTTGGCGTGCCTGATCTGAGGTTCTCACGCACGATCTTCTGTGATCTTGGCTCTGTCAAGAGGATATTTGTAGGGGAATCGAATGATTTTCCACACATCGTGTTCCATCTTGAAATAGATGCAAGGATCATCTGTTTCTATGGCGACGGTTAACGAGGGTGTCATGTAGCCAGTACAATGACCATCCGCCTTAAAGTTTTCGAACTAAAAATGGGATGGCTCCTGGTCGTGTGAAATGTACTTGGAACTGTCATCTCTCTGTCATCCGTAAGGAGGTTTGGACAAGGACGAGTTACTAGTAATCGTCTGCTTTTCCAAGGTGAAGGTCACACATCAGACTATCGTTCAAGGAGGTTGAACGATAGAAAACAGAGGACACCGAGAAGGCCACACACACACAGGGACAATTATGTAATACACCTCATACTAACTCACATCCTCAGCTATACACTTATGCATCCATATTTATACGCCCACAGCGTTGTCTCGGCAACTTAAATCGCTAGAATCCTTCATTAACTTGCTCTGTAATCTAGTCTACGAACATCTTTACTTTTACATTTGCATAACATTCCACTGAAGATTCCCCTCCAAACCGACATCATTTTTATTGTTGCTCCAGTTTGTATAGAACCACTCTATGAAAATTTTCCTTACAATTCGCCCGTTTCCATTTTTTATTAGGTTAAATACCATTTGCATAAAAATCCTTCTCTGAAAATCTACATTAATCTCTACTTACCGCTAAATAACTAAATCATAATCCGCCACTGTAACTTCTTTCCATTGTATATTTTAAAAAGCAGGTCCGTCGCCAGCAATTTATGGGCCTTCAGACAAGTGGGTATGTGCGGGGCCCATCAGCTTTCACCCTATATGCCAAATACCTTCAAATACGTATACAAGATGTTTGCAGCAGCAAGAATATGATTTATATATTCATGAAGAGACTAGCGCTTTTAAACAACATTTGTAGTTAATTAAAGAAAGTCGAAGAATACAAATTAACATTCAGCCACACTGTGGACACGATGGACGAAGTCAAATGTTTTGCTCACATTGGTTGGTCCCTCTCGTAAACGTTAGAAAAGCAGAAACAAACAGGCCCTAATTTGGTGGAGGCCTTAATATCTTATAGACGAACCTCGATTACTTTTTGATTGTAAAAAAGGTGAAAGGGTTTGAACCCGAAAATTTAGGAAGGGTGCAGCTCCAGCGGCGTAACAACCCTTGCGCACGGGCTCACGACCATTATGTTCCAAAACGTGTTCGTGTAAGGGGAAACAATTAAAATGTTTCATATTCTTTACATAGTTTCCTTATAACCAAGTGTATTTATTATTGTTCTGGATTATCTGGTATATTTATTTAAAGACAAAATACCAAACCTACGTCAATCATGTTACAATTATAAGAAATCTGTTAAAGGAAGGTAACAGGCCACTAGGCCCGAATTGACACATGAACAATTTTAACGTGAACTGTTCTGTAAACCGTAAACTTACGGTAGTGTCTTATGTGTTGTTGGCAAGGTAATCTTTCCATTACTGAATAACCATTTATATTTTTTGGAATCTTTGGGCTTCCATAGGAAATAATGACGGATCCTCCCGAAAGAATCCCCAAAACTTCGTTTGTCTACAGCAGATGACAATGGACAACCCAGTGATCGTCAAGTTTGGACAGTTTAGGAACAATTTGTTTTGTTTGTTTGTAAAATGTTTTACATGTTTCGGATGTTCCTTCAGAGTTGAAGATAATTACTTCCTAGTCCAAACCTCACGCAGGACGATGGGGGATGGGAGCGGGCAGGGTTTGAACCCACGACAGTCCAGCGCGCAAACCGCACGACCAGGCAGCCATTTTAACGTGAACTGTTGTGTAGTACATGTGAAAGTACAGCATTACGTTTTATTTTTCAATAGGTATTTTCTCCTCCTTCATATTACAGTATGTAGATGTTTGTATAAAGGGCTCCATTATGGCCATGAAGCTTTAACTAATACTGCGATTCGGTCTTTGGGCAGCCTGGGCTCCATATTCTTGGTCAGCAGCCAGCTCCATTATGGCAATGAAGCTTTAACTAATACTGCAATTCGGTCTTTGGGCAGCCTGGGCTCCATAGTCTTGGTCAGCAGCCAGCTCCATTATGGCAATGAAGCTTTAACTAATACTGCAATTCGGTCTTTGGGCAGCCTGGGCTCCATAGTCTTGGTCAGCAGCCAGCTCCATTATGGCAATGAAGCTTTAACTAATACTGCAATTCGGTCTCTGGGCAGCCTGGGCTCCATAGTCTTGGTCAGCAGCCAGCTCCATTATGGCAATGAAGCTTTAACTAATACTGCAATTCGTTCTTTGGGCAGCCTGGGCTCCATAGTCTTGGTCAGCAGCCAACTCCATTATGGCAATGAAGCTTTAACTAATACTGCGATTCGGTCTCTGGGCAGCCTGAGCTTCATAGTCTTGGTCAGCAGCCAGTCTAGAAGATGGAAACTCCGATATAAAACCTACGACTATCTGTTGTTCACAGCCGCCACAGACTTCTGTGCCACTGTGGACTACATTTAGTGTAGTAAAGAGTGGTACTGGCCTGCGCGAGCCGATTATCGCTCTAAAAAATACGTAATATTATGCAGAGACAATGTGTTTGATGTTTACTCGTTAAAATACATGAACTTATGTTATATGATGATGGTAAAATAAAACCTGTGAGTTTCATCCTGATATTTTTTTAACAACATGTTCCTTTCAAACGTGGAACATCTTGTATAATAAATTATATTTAAAGTCGATCCCTCCGTAATTATTTGCCATGTTCAGAAGCAACTATTAATTTTTTACCATTTGTATTTCACATGCCTGTTAGGTTTAAACTTCAATAATGTTTTTTTTTTTTTTTTTTTTTTTTTTTTTTTTTTTAAATCAGAAAATGCTATAATTGGTATAGATAAATATATTCCCCTTTTATATAACACAAAATAAAGTTTAAAAACCCAAAAATTAAGTTAGTTGAACGAGGTCAAATCAACGATGGTATCGTCAATCAGGAGGGAAAGAGTTAATTTCTATTATAATGAGCATAAAATACTATGCATGTTTTAAAGGAACACACCTATTGAATTTTTTTGAATTAAAAAAAAGCATCAATCCAGTGGCGTAGCTAGAGTGGGGGGAGGAGGGGGAGAATTTGAAAATCCCCTCGGGCCTCCACTTGAGGGGGCCCCCAATCGAGTGTTTGTTTTTTTACATTAAATATTAAATATTACGCAAAATGCATGCCCCTCCCAAGTAGTAAAGCCCCCAAGTTCCCAAATGATGGAGAATTCCTAGCTACGCCCCTGCATCAATCGTCCTATTTCATAACGCTTCTCAGTTTGACGCAAGCTCTTCCAATACGTCAAAGTACTTTAGAAATTCGTCCTAAAGCTCGAGATCGGGCGGACTTACAGCGTTTCAAAGTAATTCAGTTCATAAGCTCCGTCTGTCCTTAATCTCTGGTTCATTGTGATCGAAAAAAAAAGACCTGAGATCATTGTACATTAACACTCGAATCTTTCTTCACATATGAGAGGGTGGGTGAAGTGAAATACCCCCAAAAATGGAGTCACGCTCTTACATAAGTGAATAGATCCTAGCGTTATTTATATTTTAAAAAAAAAAGTAAATTTCCCCTATCAGACCTTGTGGTCTATAGGGCAGATGATGTAAAGATCATATGCTTCTGTGGCCTACGGTTAACGAGGGTGTCCATATGCTAGCTCAATGACCAACCGCCTTAACTTTTCCCCAACTAATGTCAGGTACCCGTTAGGCTGGTTGAACTCAGAGGCGCCCAAGGATCCCGGAATTAAAAATCCCAGTCTTCACCAGGATTCGAACCCGGTTCGGAAGCCAAGCACTTTGCCGCTAAGCCAATGCGGCTCCTGTTATTTATATATTTCTGATAAATTACTGACATCTTTCTTGCCGTTGTGGTCAATTCTTTTTCTTCTATCAACCCATTTACTTAGATAACTTTATCGTTTTAATGAGTGCGAATGTATGTAAACATCGCTGAAAGAAAATAACATTTTATCGGACAGAGAATAGTTCTATAAAAGGTTTTGATCTGTTTACATTGAAATTATCCACTAAAGCAGTGATGCCCAATATACATATACAAAGTGACGTATGGAGTATTGACCATAACGACATGATGGGATTGGCATGTTCATTAAACATCTGGACCAGAGGTAAGGACAATAAGCACAGACTTTTGGCCCGACAAGGCTACCTGAGACTAGTCATTATGCTCTACTGGCCTATGCTATGTTTGAGATCTGATACAAGTTACGCAATTTTTTTTGTATATCTCTTTTAGTCCTATGCAGGGCCCCTACCAATGAAAAAGGCTCTGGGCGGCTACCTAGTATGCCTATGCCTAAGGCCGGCCCTGACGACAAGGTAAGAATAGGTTAACAAAAGAAAAAGCGTTTATAACATGATAAAGGTGACAAAGTGTCATGGGCGGAGAGAAATGGAGAATGGTAGAGGCGGAGACAAGATAGAGTACTGCTGAGACGAACGCATTCTGTTTAAAGTCGCCCCAGCAGTGTCAACAAAGAGTTGTTGACAATTCGTGTGACATTGACTTGAAGCGTGCCGCCCCTGTCTCTACACACATCGTGTAAATATACGCTAGGACCTGGGCCAGGTGAACAGAATTCGCCACACGAGATGAAAGTTTCGACATTTTTCTGAAACTAAAAAAACTTTAAGGCCATATCAAAGAATCCTTGGAGCTTTAAAGACCTTCCTTTAGGGTACAGTAACAGGGAAAAGAAGAGTAGGCATGTAGAGGTAGCCTTGGGAAGACATCAACGAATGGCCGGACATGACATTTCTTACACGTATGTCATGGACCGCGTGTGTTTGAGTCCGATTAAATAATATTCTTCCATCTCATTATCGGCTATGGGAAGAAGTCTTGTGGGGTCGAATAACACCGCAGGACGGGTCGGAAGTGACCCGCGGGCCGTGGTTTGAGCGTCACTGATTTACGCAGGCTTGAGCTATGGGCCGGAACAATGACTGGGGACAAACGAAGCACACCTATACAGAGCCTAAACCTATCTCTTGTATGTGTCACAATAACATTCAGTGGTGAACACGTCCCATGGGACTTTGGCGAAATACGCAAAGCCCCCCCCCCCCCAAAAAAAAAAAAAAAAAAAATCAGATTTATTTACTCACCCATCCCCCATTGTAACAAATCGTAACAAAACTCAATCCTCCCCTATTTTTTTTTAGAGTAAAAGTAATGTAAAAGTTTCCTTTTCAGACATTGCAATCTATAAGGCAGATTGTGTTAATGTCATCTGTTTCTGTGGCCAACGGTTAACGAGCAGGGTGTCATGTGGCCAGCACAACGACCAACCGCCTTTACTTTCCCCCAACTTAAGTCAGGTACCTATTGGATTTGCGTGGACTCAGGAGCGCCCTAAAATCACGAAATTGAAAATCCCAGTATTCATCAAGATTTGAACCCATGACCCCAGACTTGGAAGCCAAGCGCTTAACCACTCAGCCACTGCGCCTCCGTGTTATAAAAGACATACATTAATGATCAGTTGAAATACTCTCGACCGTTGCAACGCATTGCTAAAATAGGTTTGACCATTAACTTACACCTTATATTGCTTGAATTTTCCGCTCAGCCAACATGCAGACTGAATTGATTATGAAATAAAAAAATATTTTATTGAAAAATCTGGCATATTTTATCTACATTCAATACTTTTTGTTGCTACATGCAGGGCCGGTTTTAGGGCACTGCAACCTATGCGGCCGCAGTGGGCCCCGCACTTTCATAGGCCCCGCGCTAACTCTACTTGTAAATTATTGAATTAAACCATTTTAAAACTTATGTTTCCGCGGTCTCCTGATTTTCCACGAGCTCCTGAAAATCTCCTGAAATTGCATAGTATACGAAAAACAAGTCATGAAAATCTCCTGAAATTATTCAAATATCCTGAAAACTCAAAACATGTTCTGAAAAATAGACAAAATTGTAATTTTGGTGCGTCATTCAATATGGAAAACGCCAATCCTACTCGCGATTAAAAAAAAACCCGGCATATTCAGGTTTCATTTAATAAAAATAATAAAGCGAATTTTAACCAAAACAGTAAGTTCCAATACTTAAGTTACTGTAATAGTCATTAGAATTTAAATATAGATCTAAATCTATCTCGATCTCTTAAAAAAAAAGTGAAATTTTGCTAGTCAATGGTGAATCTAAAAGGCAGATCTGAATGTATATTGGCTTTATGTTGGAAATCTACCGTCTATTGTAGATGGCTCGTAAAAGTTAATTTGATCGTGATTTTGCACTTTGGTAAAGTACGAATAAAATGCAAAGACGAATTTATTTTCTAACAAAAAAAAAAACACTTAATTTTCACTTATTATCCTTATCCCTACCCAGACTAGGCCTCGCGCAATCCGTTTCGCATAGGGCCCCGCAATCTGTAGGACCGGCCCTGGCTACCTTTTGTTTCATTTTTTTTTTCTTTTTGCTAGATAACGATTCATCGGACCCCACCGCTCCAATCCCAATAACAAAGCGTGACAAATATTTATACCCCACCCACCCTAAGTCATTACGTAATATCCTTATGATTGTCAAAAGTTAAATCTGATGACGCAATATCCAGTTGCATGCCGGGATACTTGGTTAGGTGAAGAAATAACAGATTCAATCTTTACGAAATAAAATATTTGAAGCCTCCGGGTAGAAACCATTAAAAGTGTGAACGCACACTATATATATAGCAATAATTCACTTAAACGAAAACATTTTCAGAAATATAAAAAAAAAATACAACAAAAAATTTAAAAAAAAAAAATATACACACAAAAAATAAAAAATAAAAAATTAAATAAAAAAAGATTTAAAAAAAAAACCAACAACTTCCAGAAGTAGATTCTATATGAAACTTATTTTGAACCTTGAAATAAGCTTGTCTATCCTATAAATAGTCTTTCAAAACCGAAAGTGCATAACAGTTCTCCAACAGGAGACGAGAAGATATCATTAATTTACTCTTTTGTCTAAAGACTGGACGCTACTAGAATGTACACAACTTCCTGTGTTCACTTCTCTTGCAACTTTAATGGATACGCCATGTGACCATGGACTAAAATAAACCAGATTCAAGAGTCCATTTCATGACACAATTTAATGTTCTTTAGAAGACGCCAGGGAGTACACAAGTGTGTTATCTTGTTAAATAGACGTTACTAAGTCCTGTAAATGATTTTTTTTTAAATCTATTATTCGTTATATATTATGAGAAAAATAATTGCCAGTGGCGTAGCTCGGGTATGTGAGGGTTGGTCCAAATTGGGAAATCCCCCCGGCCTCCCGTTTGAGAGGGTCCCTCAAATGAGTGTCCGAAATTTGTTTTTACATTAAATATTACGCCATTATCTCATGTCATGATGTCAAATGTCAAAATGCAGGGGCCCCTAAAGAGGTAAGTCCCCAGGGCGGCCCCCAAATCCCTAGCTAAGCCAATGATAATCGCTATCACTAAAAGCCACCAGCTTCATAAAGAAAGAATCTACTAAAAAAAAAAAAAAACAACTACAATTGCTTATGTTACTTGGTAACTATGAACGTGAACGAGACATCGCGTGAAGTTGTAAGTCTTTATTTGGTCCCAGGCTCCACTTCGAGGTCCCCCACCTCAAGGCGCCAATGTGGATTGGCCGCGAGAGTAACCATGGCAACGGCGGCCAGGCGAACGGGAATCGTCAGGCGGCGGCTATCAAGTGGAAGACGTCACGTCACAAGTGGGTTCACACTTGACCACATGAACGGCCAAAAAACAAGTTCACTCGTGACCGCCACCAAAGGTCATTGAAGTGGGCCACGCCCACATCTATATTGGCAATGGATTATGGGAAACGATTATGTTGTAGTCTTGTTCCTTAATTGAACTATACTAATGTTTTCATTGCTTATAACAGACGCTAGACTCAACGATCTCATTTCAGTCTCACATTGTGTAAAAACAAAATTACCATAGCCCCTCGCCCCCCCCCCCCCGTCCTTCCCTAGTAACGTAGACATTATCTTATCTTATCTTATAAAATACAGACGTTACTTTTAAAAAAAATAGAAGAGGATTACGTCCCTAGATCAATTTAGTCATGGATGTTTATACGTTAGTTAAACTGCCAAGTCATTGGTTTTCCTGGCTGACTCAGTCAATGTTTTACTAGCACTAGGGAAGAAGGAGCATTTGTAGAGGTTTATGTGGGCCTAATTGAAACAGGAATGTTCCTCTACCTTTGTATCTATTTTATAAGGTTTAGTTTTGGTATTTGAATTGTTTCGTTGATTTGTCTTTCTGCCAAGTTTTACCTACACCAGAACCTCCATTACAAAGAAATGATTTTTTTTTTTTAAATGGTGAAATTCACTTTTAGAAGATTTGATTGGGATTTGACCAGGGCCGGCCTTAGATAATTGGAGGCTCTAAGCCAGGGGTTCTCAACCTGTGGGTCGCGACCCCCTTGGGGGTCGATTGACGATTTGCCAGGGGTCGCCTAAGACCATCGTAAATATGGATTGTTTTGTCTATTCTTCTATTGCTGTGTGTGTGTGTGAGGGGTCGCGGCAGAGTGGGGGATTGTAAAAGGGGTCGCCGAGCATAAAAGGTTGAGAACTGCTGCTCTCGGCGAAGTAAAATTTGGTGGCCCCTAATGAAATAGAAAATTTTTTAAAAATAAATAAACAGCAAAATAAAAACAACAAAAACAAAAAACATAATTTGTATAAAACGTAGTCATGCTAGTGGATGCCAAGTGGCTGAGCGATAAAGCGCTTGGCTTCCGAACCGGGGGTCCCGGGTTCTAATCCTTGGTGATGACTGGGTTTTTTTAATTTTGGGATCTTTGGGCGCCTCTGTGTCCACCCAGCTCTAACGGGTACGTGACATTAGTTGAGGAAAAGTAAAGGCGGTAGGTCATTGTGCTGGCCACATGACACCCTTGTTAACCGTAGGCCACAGAAACAGATGGCCTCTACATCATCTGCCCCAATAGGCTACAAGGTTTGAAAGGAGAACTTTACTTAGTCACGCTAGTGTGTTCCAACAATATTGCAATTTCGGTATTTCTCCTCTTTAAAAAAAAAATCTTTTTAGTCCTGTACGAGGCCCCCACTGCCTCCCACAATGCTCCCCACGCCCCCCCCCGCCGCCCTCCCCTCACCTATCAAAGAGATGTCTTTCAATTTCAAGTATTGAACTCCATTTTAGGTGTGATGAGACTCATGAGAGAGAGATAAAAGTTGGTAAGATTTAATTGAGAAGTCTAATTATAGGAAAGTCACATTCTAAAGTAAACAGTCTATAGGCCACACATCAAAGAACTCATGCGCTTGTATACCACGCCTCAAGAACCGCACAATTAGCAACCCGAGAAACGTAAAAGGTACAAAGGTATGGCTCCCCTTTTATACTTTGCGATCTATAGGGCAGATGATGTTAGGGGCATCTGTTTCTTTTAGCCATCAGTTAACGAGCAGGGTGTCATGTGGCCAGCACAACGACCAACTGCCTTTACTTTTACCAACTTGAGTCAGGTACCCATTAAAGTCGGGTGGACTCAGGGGCGCCCTAAAAATCCCGATGTTCAAAATTAATCCCATTCTTTTCCGAGATTCGAACCCAGGACCCCAGTTACGAATCCAAGCACTTAACCACTCAGCCACCGCGCCCTATCATAAGAAAACGTGACGAGATAGACATTGCAATATTTAAATCCACAATGTCAATTTTATAAATGAGATTGTCACTCGTATCGAAGATGTCGCAAAAAGGGGGGGGGGGAGGGAGATCAATGATCTATTACTAAAATTAAGTACTTTCTAAGTTATGCTTGGGAGACGCGGTGGCTGAGCGGTAAAGCGCTTGGCTTCTGAACCAGGGTCTAAATCCTGATGAAGGCTGAGATTTTTCATTTCGGGGGCGCATCTGAGTCCAGCCCAGCTCTAATGGGTACCTGACATTAGTTGGTGAAAAATTAAAGGCGGTTGGTCGTTGTGCTTGCCACATTACACGCCTGCTAACTGTGGGCCACAGAAACAGATGGCCTTTACATCACCTGCCCTATAGACCATAAGGTCTGAAAGGAGAACTTTTTTTTTCAAGTTATGCTTATTAACCCCCCCCCACACACACACACTATTTTCATTGTTGATATTATAAATTATTATTGTTCCGAAATCTTGTTTTTTTTTCTACCGGAAGTATATACCCCCACAAAAGGCATTTCTAAAAACGCAAATAATTGAAAGAGTTAGTTATCACCAGCGAAGTAGGCCTACACCATGTGAAGTCCAGACTGAGGTGCGACATGTGTGTGTGTGTGAGTGGGCATGATGCAGGGCAATTAATCGAAAAGAATCACTAGTTCCATTAACATTATCTCGTCCAGTTCAAAGAGTCTGAGGTAATTAATGCACCGTCCACGTGGAAGCTTTGAACTTCTGTTTCCGGTGGACGCCTGACGTAAGACCTCCAGGAAGTCAAACAAAAGAACAGAAGGACAGTTCGCAGCAGTAATAAATCACAGAAGACAATAAATGAAACTCTTCAGCGTAAAAAGAATACATTTGTCGACGTATGAAGAAAGATATAGGTTGTTTTTTTTTTTGTCTTTTTAAGTTTACGCAATGATTTCTCAGAGACTTCAGATCTAAACGAGACGGACGGCCAGGCCACACAAAACTTATAGCGTCTTTTCTCCTTTCGGGAGCCGCTAAAAATGGTTTAATTTAATAATTTATACACCTAGAATTAGCGCGGGTCCCATGAAAATGCGGGGCCCACTGCGGTCGCATAGGTTGCAGTGGCCTAATACCGCCCTGCAAAATAGCGGTGTATGCTACGCCGCCGGTCGACTAGTATTTTATATTACATTTATGCTTACGTTTATTTGAAACGCTGGTGAAATGATATCCCGCATCTGGAAGATCGATTATCCGGACACACCCCGTTCCCAGCTAATACGGATAATATACGTTCTGCTTTAAATGAGGTTTGCTGAATGGTTGCTGAATGTTTGCTGAATGGTTGCTGAATGTTTGCTGAATGTTTGCTGAATGTTTGCTGAATGGTTGCTGAATGTTTGCTGAATGTTTGCTAAATGTTTTCCATGTTGAATGCATTAGAAAAATGAATTACGAAGAAAGTCATACTAGAGAGTAATAACAAGGGCCAATTAAAAATTGCTTAACTCTTTCTCTCCGTAATTATTTTCCACTTTTTGATATAATTATTTGTTTTGTTTCACTACCCTATTATGATTAAACTTTTTGTATGCAATTAGGAAATATTATATAAGGTATACTCATAGACATAAATAAATATAGACTGGAAAAAGGAAATAACTTCATGTAACTTGAAAACATGTATATCTATTGTATTCGGATTTCCGAATTCTGAAAAACTGAAAGATTGCATGATCTTCAGTCTTAGAGATTAAACAAAACTAATAGACATAAATAAAGTACACAAAATTGCAAGTCACAAATTTTCGTTTCATAAAACTATTTTATCGGCCAGTCTATATTTATTTATGTCTATGGGTATACTATTATAGGCGAATGCATGTTCTTTTTATATAAAACAGGTTAAATTTTATAAAATCAAAATTTAATTTCACTTGATGGGGTCAAATCAACGTTGATATCGTCAGTTAGGAGTGAAAGAGTTAAAATCTATAAAGAAGGATCAACAAAAGATATAAAAACTATTCAACTCTCGTCTAAGCTTGGCACCCACTGTCATTAGCAAACTGTGAACAATCTAACAGAGTAACACCAGCTTACACGTACATTTACAACTGTATTCATCGATAGTGATACAGAATCTCCTATATGGTTGTGAAAGTTGGACACTGAACGCTGAGGGTGAAAGAAGAGTTCAAACCTTTAAGAGTAAACGCTACAGAAATATGGCTGGGTATCAGATACCAAGAAAAGAAGGCAAATGAGAGTATGATTTTACAAGCAAAAACTCTGGCTGGCAAAGTCTTCAATACTGTGGAGAGACGAAAGCTGAGCTGGTTCGGTCCTATTGTAAGACATGATTCAGTGTCAAAAGTTATCCTTCAATGTACAGTGGAAGAAAGGGTCGTCCAAAGAAAAGCTGACTGGACAACGTAAAAGAATAGGCCGGCCTATTGATAGCCTGCTAAGAGGAACAACTGCTGACCGGGAAAAGTGGAGCGATTTTGTTAGACGAACTGTCACAGCGCCCCCTACGACGAACTGTCACAGCGCCTCCAACGACGAACTGTCACAGCGCCCCCAACGACGAACTGTCACAGCGCCCCCAACGATGAACTGTCACAGCGCCCCCTACGACGAACTGTCACAGCGCCCCCCTACGACGAACTGTCACAGCGCCACCCTACGACGAAACTCAAGGAACAGATGAGACAATGAGAAAAGATATAAATACGAAATCTCCAAATTCTTTGTGTGTGAATCCAAATATGTATGTAGATTAGATACTAAAACATAATAGCCTACCAGTGGCGTAGCAAGGGTTGGGAAGGAAAGGGGGGAGGGGGGAGAATTTGATAATCCTCCTGGGCCTCCACTTGATTGAGGCTCCCTAATGAGTGTTTTTTACATTTAAAATTTAAATATTATGCAAAATTGGGCCCCCAAAGAGGTCTATCCCCCCCGGGGCCCCCAAACGATGGAAAATCTTTAGCTACGCCCCTGCAGCCTACCCTTATAATATCAATGCCAATACGAGATAAACGTTAATAAGAAAGAAACTGAAACTAGAATCACGATAATACGAAACAAAAGAAATTTTTAAAAAGTTGGATCAAATGGAATAAAAGTGAAAGACGAAGTTACTTTCGACTCTCTTCATTAGCGTGCACGTCCTTCATTCCCTGGTTTACAGTTCCGTGTATGTGTGGGAAAGACCTAGACCCTCTCTAAAGAAGTCGACCTTTTTATGTTTTAATCAGGGACATACCTTCAATGCCATTCAATGCACAAAAGAAAGCAAAAAGCCTTTGTTCTTAGTGTGACAGAAAAGGACATAGCTTGTACTTGGTTTTGACTTTGAGAACATCCCTACCTGTGTTTTGACGTTATTAAGTTTTTCTTTCTAGATCTAGATAGTTTTCTATGGGGCTAAGTTTTTCTTTCCAGATCTAGATGGTTCTGCGAATGCGGTGTGTCATAAAATGTGTTTCTGACGTCAATAAATAAAACTAGACATACATAAAAGTCTGATCTCCTGTGAAGTGTTCACTCAAATCTGGACCTATAATCCCCTCTCCCAGAGTCCTAATAAACCTCTGCGCATGTATAATAATTAGACAAACCCTAACAAAAGATTTTGAACATAGTAATGCCTTAGATTTAACCTAAGTTCCCTTTAATAAAAAAAAAAATTAGAGGGGGCAGGGGCAGGGGCTAACAGTGTGGACCGGGGAATGGGGTACAGGAGGGAGGAAACACTATAAAATGACGCAAAGCTTGACGGGACAGCCTTTGTTTTGGTGTGTGTGTGTGTGTGTGTGCGTTTCCAAGGTTACGGCGGGAGGAAAGTAGCAATTTGGTTTTTGGGCAGGGATTAATGATGAAACTAGGGTCTGGCGTAATGCAAATATGGATAGAGAGACGTCCTTGTGACATCAACCAGTAAAGACGTGTTTTTGTTGTAAGTTAGAAATACTTAGATTTTGTTTAAAATATCATTAAAGTATTTCAATATATATATATATATACATATACTCACCGGTGGGGAAAAATTATTACTTTTCTTGTATTTTAACGTTTATTATTAATAAATTAGTAGTCAAAAGTTAGGCAATCCATCACTGAGTATCGGCACCTAAACACTGAGTACCGCACCTATTTTCTTTACAAAAAAATTTATATATATGGCCCATGGAGATAAACTCTTATTACATATAGCCAAATGGAACGGCCAGAATTAGACAACTTCCACAATGACAGTAATGAGAAGACAGTAGTGGGGCGTCAATAAGCCAGCGTCGGTCCAGTACCTAGAATTATGCTCCATATCTAATTTTAGATTTAAGGGACACTCGTGAATAGAATCAGACCGAAAAGTACCTGAATGTGGAGAAAACTTCAACAAGAAGAGAAAGAGAGAACCAGAAGAGAAAGTGAGAGAAGAGAACCAGAAGAGAAAGTGAGAAGAGAGAACCAGAAGAGAAAGTGAGAAGAGAGAACCAGAAGAGAAATTGAGAAGAGAGAATCAGAAGAGAAAGTGAGAAGAGAGAATCAGAAGAGAAAGTGAGAAGAGAGAACCAGAAGAGAAAGTGAGAAGAGAGAACCAGAAGAGAAAGTGAGAAGAGAGAACCAGAAGAGAAATTGAGAAGAGAGAACCAGAAGAGAAATTGAGAAGAGAGAACCAGAAGAGAAAGTGAGAAGAGAGAACCAGAAGAGAAATTGAGAAGAGAGAACCAGAAGAGAAAGTGAGAAGAGAGAACCAGAAGAGAAAGTGAGAAGAGAGAACCAGAAGAGAAATTGAGAAGAGAGAACCAGAAGAGAAAGTGAGAAGAGAGAACCAGAAGAGAAATTGAGAAGAGAGAACCAGAAGAGAAAGTGAGAAGAGAGAACCAGAAGAGAAAGTGAGAAGAGAGAACCAGAAGAGAAATTGAGAAGAGAGAACCAGAAGAGAAAGTGAGAAGAGAGAACCAGAAGAGAAATTGAGAAGAGAGAACCAGAAGAGAAAGTGAGAAGAGAGAACCAGAAGAGAAAGTGAGAAGAGAGAACCAGAAGAGAAATTGAGAAGAGAGAACCAGAAGAGAAATTGAGAAGAGAGAATCAGAAGAGAAAGTGAGAAGAGAGAATCAGAAAAGAAAGTTGGAAGAGAGAATCAGAAGAGAAAGTGAGAAGAGAGAATCAGTGAGTGAGAAAAGAGAGAAGATATAGTCTTAAGTTGAAACACATAAAAACGAAGAGATAAAAAACTTATAAATCAATACAAAGAAAAAAAAAAAGAAAGAGGGGAAGAGAGAGAGAGAGAAAAGAGAGTAAGGGAGAGAAAAAGAAGAGACAGAGAACGACAGTGTTACAAAGAGGCCAACAGATAAGATGTCTAGTAACGAAATAATGTGCAGTCCTCCCCCCGCCCCCCCCCTCCACTTTATCAGATGTCCTCATCTTGACTCCGCACGTGCGCATGCTCTGTATACAGTCAAGTCACGAACGTGAGTTGATATGAGCAAGACAAAACTTAGGCTCTCATTCAGTGTCGGTGATTAGGTGGGTACACAGAGGCGGCGTACACTAGGGGACACGACAAAGTATGGTTGTTTATTTCATGATATTTTCGTGTACGAGTAAGAAGGGCGCCGAAGCTTAATAAGAACTAATAGTTGGGAGGACACGGAGTCCTGATACGAACTAAGAGTTGGGAGGACACGGAGTCCCGATAAGAACTAAGAGTTGGGAGGACACGGAGTCCTGATAAGAACTAAGAGTTGGGAGGACACGTAGTACTGATAAGCACTAAAAGTTGGGAAGACACGTAGTCCTGATAAGAACTAAGAGTTGGGAGGACACGTAGTCCTGATAAGAACTAAGAGTTGGGAGGACACGTAGTCCTGATAAGAACTAAGAGTTGGGAGGACACATAGTCCTGATAAGAACTAAGAGTTGGGAGGACACGTAGTCTTGATAAGAACTAAGAGTTTTAGATGACACGTAGTCTTGGTAAGAACTAAAAGTCAAGAGAACGCGTAGTCTTGATAGGAAGAAAAAGTTGGAAGGACACGTAGTCTTGATGTGGACTAAGAGTTGGGAGGAAACATAGTCTTGATAAGAACTAAGAGTTGGGAGGACACGTAGTCCTGATAAGAACTAAGAGTTGGGAAGACATGTAGTCCTGATAAGAACTAAGAGTTGGGAGGACACGTAGTCTTGGTACGAAATAAAAGTCAAGAAAACGCATAGTCTTGATAGGAAGAAAAAGTTGGAAGGGTACGTAGTCTTGATAAGAACTAAGAGTTGAGAGGACACGTAGTCCTGATAATGACTAAGAGTTTAGAGGACAGGTAGTCTTGGTAAGAACTAAAAGTCAAGAGAACGTGTAGTCTTGATAGTAAGAAAAAGTTGGAAGGACACGTGATCTTGATATCAACTAAGAGTTGGGAGGACACATAGTCTTGATAAGAACTAAGAGTTGGGAAGACACGCAGTCCTGATAAGAACTAAGAGTTGGGAGGACACATAGTTCTGATAAGAACTAAGAGTTTTAGAGGACATTTAGTCTTAGTAAGAACTAAAAGTCAAGAGAACGCGTAGTCTTGATAGGAAGAAAAAGTTGGAAGGACACGTAGTCTTGATATCAACTAAGAGTTGGGAGGACACATACTCTTGATAAGAACTAAAAGTTGGGAGGACACGTAGTCCTGATAAGAACTAAGAGTTGGGAGGACAATTAGTCCTGATAAGAACTAAGAGTTGGGAGGACAATTAGTCCTGATAAGAACTAAGAGTTTTAGAGGACACGTAGTCTTGGTAAGAACTAAAATTCAAAAGAACGTGTAGTCTTGATAGGAAGAAAAAGTTGGAAGGACACGTAGTCTTGATAAGAACTAAGAGTTGAGAGGACACGTAGTTCTGATAATGACTAAGAGTTTAGATGACACGTAGTCTTGGTAAGAACTAAAAGTCAAGAGAACGTGTAGTCTTGATAGGAAGAAAAAGTTGGAAGGACACGTGGTTTTGATATCAACTAAGAGTTGGGAGGACACATAGTCTTGATAAGAACTAAGAGTTGGGATTACACGTAGTCCTGATACGAACTAAGAGTTGCGACGACAT
Source organism: Biomphalaria glabrata (assembly GCF_947242115.1). Taxonomy (NCBI): domain Eukaryota; kingdom Metazoa; phylum Mollusca; class Gastropoda; family Planorbidae; genus Biomphalaria; species Biomphalaria glabrata. Next base: position 51,795,241 of record NC_074716.1, on the reverse strand, counting down.
TTAGCATTGATAATAACAAAGAGTTTAGAGGGCACGTAGGCTTGGTAAGAACTAAGAGTCGAGAGGACGCATAGTCTTGATAGGAAGAAAAAATTGAGAGGACACCTTGGCTTCATAAGAACTGAGCGTTAATAGAAAGTTATAGCGGACACTAAGAGTTGAGAGGACGCGTAAGCTTTAGAACTGTGAGTTGATAAAAGACTTATAGAGGACACATAGTCTTGAAAGGAACTAAGACTTGAAAGAACGAATAGGTTTGATAAAAACTGAGGGTTGATAACTTGATATAACATCAAACTAAAAAACACACTTAGAAAAGTGAAACTGTGCAATCGTTAAGTCACACACGTATTTCTACTGACATCAAATTCAACTTTCAAGAAGATATTAACTATAAAAAAAAAAGGGTGCGGGGGTTACCCCTGGCATGATTAAAACTTCTCATCGTCAAATCACTGCCACGAATTTTATATTTCGTCGAGCACCTCTGAGGTCAAAGGGTCATAGAGCCTCAAGAGTTTTGTCAACATCGACCTGAATGACAGACTTCAAAAAAAAAAAAAAAAAAACCCAGCCAGGAAGTCCTCATGGGGAAGAGAAGTCTCTTTGACACTTACAGCATGGTCTACTATCAACGCTAAGTGGGGGGTGGGGGGGGGAGTGACGTAATACTTCCTCCAGGTCTATATTGACACTTCTGCCTGAAGAGAAGCAGACGATAGTGAAATGGAAACAAAATGGTCTATTTACTTTAATCCCATATGTATTAGCCTCGTGGATTCAGTAAAAGTAAAAGGTTCTCATTTGAACAGTGGATTTTTTTTAGCGGCCCCGAAAGGGGAATAGACGCTATCAGTTTTGTGTGGTCTGTCTGTCCGTCCGTCCGTCCCGTTTAGATCTCGTAAACTAGAAAAGATATTGATAATCCGACATCGTGATATTTTAGACCATTCAAAGTTCTGATGCAACGGCTACTTTTTTTTTTTTCTGAAAACGAAAATATTAATTTTTTAAATCAACTATGCAAGCAGTTTTTTTCATAAAAATACACCATTTTTACAACTAAGATTTAAGTATTAGGGAATGTCTTGTGATACTGTTTGTATACCTATATAGTGTGCATATATGAAATTAAATGTCGCGGAAATTTTAATTTCTCGGAACGTATCCCCCTCGAAAATAAAAAAAAAACAATATGTTTCTTTTTTTTTTTCAAAAGTTGCATTTGTGTTACAACAATATAAATGACCTATAACACTTTTATGTAGAAATAAAACATCGATGGACTTTGATCGCGACGAGTTTTTCTATTCAAATCCGATTGGATGTCGTTTATTTACGAAATAAACGATGTTAATTGGTCACTTCTTGTTTTTATTGATGCCAAGATGAACTGTCAAACAACGATAGCCTCATAGAATCAACTGGTCCTAAGATGCTGTCTTTATCGACACTGAATGGTATTTGAAACCGAAGATGTCATCTTAAGAACTTGCGTGGTAGTTGGTATCAGATCGATGTCCGGGAAGGCTTCCAACCTATTGTGCAACAAGTCCTAGTTAATGAGCAAGGATCTTGATTGCGAAGCTGAAGGCGACAAAGAAATCTACAATCGAGGGACCCCCTTCAACGCAGGGCCCCCGTAGGGCTGCAACTGCTTCCCTTTGACTGTCGTCTGAGTCAGTGGTTGTCAAACCTTTTTTTTTTTTTGACCCGGGGACCTCTTTATTTAGTCAAAACGTTTACACGGATTCCTAAATGAAATTACAAATGAACGAGATGGACGAGATTTGGACGAGATGGGCGAGATTTGGACGAGATGGACAAGATTTGGACGAGATTTGGACGAGATGGACGAGATTTGGACGAGATGGACGAGATTTGGACGAGATTTGGACGAGATGGACGAGATAGTATGAGTGTATTTGTGTCATGCTAAAAGTATATGAGCAGCAACCGAAAATCTCACCAAAACAAAAATTTCTAGTTGGTTTATTTTATTGGTGATGAGGTTCATTACGGTAACGAGCCCAAGCCGTATCAAATAACTAGATGGGAAAGCAGCCAACAAATTCAACGCAATGACCCATAACGCAGAAAATAAAACTGGTATCAGTTTTTTTCACACAAGAATTTGTGGTATCATTGTTTAAACATTGGTTTTAAGTTCCTCGTTTGTGGATAATTTCAATAGGCTGCCCCTGCATTAGTATGAATTCATCTGTGGTTGGGATATTAGGAGGGGCCGGCCATTTTAAGCTTGCATCTTTTTTCGTAAACATCTGGGGTCATAGCTTCCGTGGTTCCAAACTTTTCTTTCGGCCATCTCTCTCCGCATAGTGCGGACAAAGCCTTGACCACCACTCTCCATATAGCGCGCGCTAGGCCTATGTCCCACGCTTTATGATCTCGAGGTATTATTCATTGTGCATTGCAGTGAAAGAGCTAGCGTTATAGTCTAAATCTATATATTACAAATAAGCTTTGTAAAAATGGTGATAAAACAGATGAATATTTACATCTGGGTGTTTTGTATCTCATCAATATGAACACTATATGAGTGTCGAAAAGAATGTTATCTTATCTTATAGATTATGCAGACGTTACTTCGAAAAAGAAGATAATTACGTCCTACGCATTTCATGTGTCAATCTAGTCATGATTCTTAATCGATGACTTAAAGTCAGCTAAGTCATTACTTTTGTTTATTGTTCCAAGTAACACATTCCATGCGCTTGTACGAATTTTTTTCTAGCGTATGATATAAGAAATGTGCCTCTATCTTTGTGTCTTTCTGAATATTTCATTAGGTTTTATTTTTCTATTAGTAAATTATGGTTCAGTGTTTTATGTATTATAGCTACTTCACTTTTCATTCTTCTGTCCTGGAGTTTCTCTAAATTTAGAGATTTAACTAATGCTGTTACTCTTATCAAATCTGAATATTTGTTATGATAATGCAATGCTATGATTGCTTCCCTTGAAATACCCGGATCTGACGGAGCCAAGCCCAGGATGTTGTATGTCACAATTGATAACATAACTTTTTCCTGTATGGTCTACAGAAGAATACAATTTTGGTTTCAATTAGTTCTGAATGGAAGGGGAAAAACTTGAGTTCTTTTTTATTTAAATAACTTCTCTAGGGCCGGATTTAAGCACGTGGAGGCCCCGGGACATATTTTTGTGGAGCCCGCTACACTTTTTTAAAAGTTTGAATCAAAATCCACTTAATAGAAGTACTTAAATTTAAAAGCCTCCATATTTCAGAAGTACGAAATAGAGAACCCTTACATGTGAAAAATTTAATCTCATTTTCCGACTTTCTTAAAAATATTTAATATGCATATTATGGTCTAAAATGTATATTTTCGGGGAGATGCTTTTGTATATTACGAGCACGGTACAAGCAGACGTATCTTAATCACGACATTTTAGCCAGCTGTAAGATTTAAAGCATTTGTTTGTGTTTCGTAGCATTAAGCAGCTGTTGCATTAAGTTTATTTTTAGGTTTCTGCAGCGTCTGCAGCGCAAGGTCATGGTTATGTTGATTGACGAGTTGCACGGAATAGAAGTCCATTATAAATGCATTCATTGGTTGAATATTTTGTATCACGGAGTCAAGTCAATTCCAGACCATAAAAGGAGCGAAGGAGAAATTCAAAGAGGTGATTGGTTGTTTCCAAATGCGGAAAGACGTAGACGGTAAAACGTAGTTAATGGTCGGATATACTCAGTTGGGACATTGAACGATGACAGTAAACTTGTTTAAATTAAATTGTATTTTACAGTGTGTATCTTATTAAAGTGATTCCTAGTTCCATAATTCAAGCTTTGTATTTATTATCGAAGGATCTTCGTTGTTTTTTTTTAAATTTATAGATTGATTTTTGAATCTCCGGCATAACAATATTATTTGAGTGTTCAGTAAGTGTTTCAAAATAGAAATCTACACTAAATTATAATATCAGAAACGCATCGTCTGTTCAATAAAATCTCATTTGTAACATCAAGACATGATCACAACTAGCACTCGAATAGAAATATCGTTACAGTTACTTTCTATATTGTGGGGGGCCCCTCCCTTGAGGATTCCCCCAGGCAGTAGCCCCGCCTGCCCGCCATTAAATCCGGCCCTGAACTCCTCCATCTTTAATTTGTGTGACTTCCTGTTGTGTGCCCCTACCTAGTCGTGTGTGTGTGTGTGTGAATGTGTGTGTGACTGAGTGATCTGACAGACGCACTAACTAGACCCAGTGTCACAATCAAGTTGACACTATATCATGTCATCGTGTCACTAACTAATGACAGACTCGGTGTCTCAGAAACACGACAACAATAGAAAAATAAAAACATTTCACACGGGTTGGTTAATGAACAAGGATTCTCTAGAGAGTAAGAGAGAGAGAGAGAGAGAGAGAGATGGGGAGAGAGAGGGAGAGAGAGAAAGAGAGAGGGAGAGAGAGAGAAAGAGAGAGAGAAAGAGAGAGAGAAAGAGAGAGAGAGAAAGAGAAAGAGAGAGAGAAAGAGAGAGAGAAAGAGAAAGAGAGAGAGAGAGGGAAATGGGATGAGTTAAAAAGAGAACTAGAAAGAAAAGGGAGAAAAGAAAATACAGAGAAATAAAAGAATGAAACAAAGAGAAATAGAGAGAGAAAGAGACATCCCTTTGTGCTGCACAAAATAAGCACTGTTTAGTTGAGATGTTTCAACTTCTAAATTTCATTATAGATGTGGTACAAATGTTCTTGAATCGGATTTGTCTGCCTTATTTGTGGCAAGCTATGTAGGTCAGGGACAGGACTGTGTAGCCACGTGAAATTATGCACTCCTTAACCTTGGTACTCGAACTTAAACCTTTTATCTATTTTTCTATATTCTACTATGAACCACGAGATGGCTGTGTTTTACCTATTCAGTGGCGTAGCTAGGTTTGGGGGCCCGGGGTCGTTAACCTCTTTAAAGGTCTTGTATTTTGACATTCGACATCATGGCATTAGATAATACGTAATATTTAATGTAAAAGCACATTTCGGACACTCATTTTGGGACCCCCTCAAGTGGAGGCCCGGAGGGGGGTTTTAAATTTGGACCCCCTCCTTCCCCACCCTAGCTACTGTACTCATTCGACCTTCTAACTTACTATTTCTGTTGGCTAATTTTTTGATAGTATCTGCATTTGGACAACTAGATCTAGATCTATATGAAAAAATATTTTAACTATATCACTTCTCGCTAGCTAAGAATTTTCCATCGTTCGGGGGCCCGGGGGGCTTGACCTCTTTGGGGGGGGGGGGAGGGGCTGCATTTTGCGTAATATTTAATTTTTAATGTAAAAAAACTCATCAGGGGGGCCCCGTCAAGTGGGGGCCCGGGGGGATTTTCAAATTCTTCCCCCCCCTCCTCCCCACCCTAGCTACGCCACTGATCACTTCAGTTCAGATTGTTTGTTTAGAGGCGGCCCTAACACTGCGCGTGTCATATCATGGCCGCGAAGATTCGTACGATTGACCAACGGTGACCAATTCACTGACAAAAGATTTTCTTTTTTTCTCGGCCTTTATCGTGGGTCTTAAAAAGCACATGACAATGTATAAGGCTGCAGTGTAAAACTCCAGCCCCCTGGATGACAAAAGTGGTTACCATCGTATCATCATGTATATATATATATATATCATGGGCGTAGCCAGGATTTTTTTTCGGGGAGGGTTTTGGTTCCCTTCCCGACCCCCCCCCCCCCCACGGAGAATACAATTATATATATATATATATATGTGTGTGTGTGTGTACATAATTAATCTTTATTACATTCTGACCCTTTCGGAAGACGTTTATTGTTTATTGTAGACTCCCCGCCCTTGCTAACAAGGGTCTGGGGGAGTTCGCAGCTCTCCCTCAGCGCGGGGCGAAGCCCCGCCGCCGAGCACTATTTCTGGTATTGAAAGCCAACAAAATGCATATTCTGAGGTATCTATAGTGCATTATCTTGCTATTAAAAAGTTTTATTTCAAAAACCTAATGTGCTATTCTTACTGACTTAGACCCTCTCGCGCTGTTCGGCGTATTTTCCGGCAAGCTGTTTCCGCAACTCTTATTTTGCGTAATTCATTTTGTGTGAGAACATGTCCCGCAAAACCTCATGCGACGCTCTGTCACAACCTTACTAAGGATTCGACTCCCAGTTCGGCATATGATTTCTTTGATTTAGACCCGATCTCTATGACTGACTCCTAAAATCTGTCTTAGCCATCTTTGTTGAGACACATTTAATGATTTTTATTTTCGGCAGAAGACTATTCACACTTTATTAATTGAGCCCAAGCCACTGGTAGAAATTTGTAACCTTTCTTGACTATGATCTTGGAATTATATGCCTGTATTTCGCTTTAGATTTTATATCGAAAAGGAAAGTTTTTTCGACAAATCATCTGTTGAGGGGTTTTAAACTAAGAAATCTCTGGAGTTTTTTTGTTTTGTTTTTAATTCAAAACCCCATTTAGCTACGATCTTAGAATTTGGTGACTGTAGTTTGCTTTAAAATAATATTGAAGAGAGAGGTTTTCAACTATAAACGCTCTGTAGGGGAATTTTAAACTCAAAACCATCTGGAGGGGTTTTAAACTTTAAAGAAAAAGCCATCTGGAGGAGGGGGATTTAAACTCAAAACCCCTTTGGCTACGCTCATAGATTTTATAGTATGTAATTTGCTTTTTTTTTTTATATTGAAGAGGTACTTTTTAGCTTCACACCCCAACTGGAGGGGGGGGGGTTAAACTCAAAACCCCTTTGGCTACGCTCATAGAATTTTGAGTGTGTAATTTGCTTTTTTTATATTGAAGATGGGGTTTATCGTAAATTTTGGAGGGGGTTTTAAAATCAAAATCTTCCTCAACTGTGCTGTTGGAATTTGGGGATTGTTGTTTGCATTTTTTTTTGTTTTGTTTTATAAAAGAGGGGGGTTTAACTGCAAAAACCTCTGGTAGGGGGTTTTAAACTCAAAGCCCCCTGGTAGAGGGATTTGTATCTCAAAACCCCCTGATAGGTTTTTTTTTAATCTCAAAACCCCCTGGTAGGGGGATTTAAACTCAAAACCCCCTGGTAGAGGGTTTTTAACTCAAAACTGCCTCGGCTGTGCTGTGGTAAGTGATGATTTAGTATTAAAATCTCACCTAAAATAAACAAAATGAAAGCAAAAATCAGTCACTTAATTCCGTTCCCCCCCCCCCCCCCCCGCAGATTTCATTTCGGGGGGGGTTTGAACCCCAAGAACCCCCCCCTGGCTACGCCCATGATATATATATATATACAGAGAGACAGAGAGAGAGAGAGAGAGAAAGAGAGAGAGGGAGAGAGGGAGAGAGAGAAAGAGAGAGAGAGAGAGCAAGAAAGAACTAATCTTAAGAAGTAACATTTAAAAGGCATTCTGGGACACGTGTAAGGTCAAGAAGGCGTCAAAACCTTCAATCAATCTGGTAACCCGGAAGTATACCATGTTTACCAACAGTGAAAGTGTAGAAGGAAGTTATTTTAAACCCAGAACATAAAAGATTAATTAAATCCATAACTCTTTTCGACAGGAATGATCGACTAGTCCTCTTCCTTCATGTCGCTAAACAACGAACGTTTATTATTGTTTCAATGTTATACAGACTTATGAAATATTAATAACTTTTTATTCTTCATATAATATGCATATTTTAGAAAGTTATCGAGAGAAGGCTTGTGTCTTCACAAAACTAAGAGGCGGCCACAAAGGTTCCTATGGGAGTGTAGGCTATTTGCATGATTAAAAACAAAGGTTTTGCATAATTAATTTTAAAACAAAAGGGGTCCTAAAACCTAGCAGGCTGCAGGCGACACATAGTGAAATCAGATATTTTTTTGTAAATGTTTAATTAGAATAGTGAAAACTACTTTTAGAACACAGAAATGAACGTATTTATGTGTTTATTCTATGTAAGAGGATTACAGTGACTGAATATAATAATAAGGGCCAATACGTCAAGGTCAAAGGTTAGCGTTCTTATATCCCTCCACCAACACACACACACACACACATAAGTACATATATACATACCTTTGGTAGTCAACACAGAGAGACCAAACACAAGAGATTATCTCCAGGTATAAGTGAATGTTGAGATAGGCTCATTAAGCAAGGTAATTGGTCTGACCAGAGCACGGCGACCTTTGAAGTGTTGGTCTTTAGTGCACAACTAAGGAAGAAATAATTCAAAGTAATATTGAGGAGAGATCGTGAAGAAGAGAGAGAGAGAGAGAGAAAACGAGAAAGAGAAAAAGAGAAAGATAAGAGAATGGGGAGAAAGAAAAAAATGATAGAGAAAGAAAAAATAAGAGAAAGGTAAAGAAAAAAGTGAGAGAAAGAAATAAAGACAAAGAGAGAAAGATAAAATAAGAGAGAAAGGGAATAAGAGAAAGAAAGAGAAAATAAGAGAAAGAGAAAAAAAAAAGAGAAAGAGAGAAATTTAAAATAAGAGAGAAATGGAATAAGAGAAAATAAGAGAAAGAGAAAAAAAAAGAGAAATAAAGAGAAAGAGAGAAAGATAATAGAGAGAGAGAGAGACAGAAGGGGAAGAATAGAAAAAGAGAAAATAAGAGAAAATGAAAGAAAAAAAGACAAATACAGAGAAAGAGAGACAGATAAAAAAAACGCGAGAAAGGGGAAAAGAGAAAGAAAGAAAAAAAAGAAAGAGAAAGAGAGCATACATTTTTCTAAAGCTTTCCAAAAACCAAAGGGAAAGAGTGAAGAAGACCTTAGTACAGACCTTCGCTCTGATACTTTCTTCAATAAAAATAGGTCGACAGGTCGACTTGTAACTCAAATAGGAATTTTTGTGACACGGAAGTCCATTGCAAGGAGTGACCTTTTGGAGTCATGGGTCACAGTAAAGCGAAGAATAAATAAGTAATGACCCGTGGTCAGTCATTAGCTTTGATATTAAAGTAATTTAGCTGATCCAGGACATCTACAACCTAAAGACCTAACTAAATGGTTTCAACTTAACTCTATGATTTCATAACCTATGACCCAAGACATTAGTATCTTAAATTACCCCCGCCCCCGCAATTTCTATCTTTCCTACCTCTGTAACATAAATTCGAATCTTAAGTTGACCTTATGGCCAATAGATTTAGATCCAAGTGGCCCGTGAGTCCTGGCTGATCAATGGCGAACACGCCGTAACACACAGACACAGACACAGACACGCACACACACACAGACACATACACGCACACAGACACAGACACGAAAACACTCACACAGTGTATTAGGGTTATTCATGAGATGTGTGTGGCGTAGACAAAGATGTTTTTAGCTTGAACCCCCCCCCCCCCCCATTCTTTTTTTTTTCTTCTTCAAAGGCGAGCCAGTTTAAAAGTGCTTTTCAACGATATGCAATCAAAGTATCAGATCTGTTTGGCAGACGTCAGTTTACAGACGTCAATTTGGCAGACGTCAATTTGGCAGACGTCAGTTTACAGACGTCAGTTTGCAGACGTAGGTGTTGAGAAACTATTTAACTCTTTCAAGTTGTATTTGTTTTACTTGTTTAGTCATTCATTTACTAAGACTTGGCATTCAATTAAATAAAAACAATAATAATGTTGATTCGACATTAATGATCAAATCAACATTCGAGCGGCAGGCGGGGAGAAAGTTTAACCCGGGGTGGGGGGAGGGAAGGGGGGTGAAAGAAATATTATATATATGTAAATGTGATGGTGGAGATTAATTATCTTATCTTATATAATAGAAACGTTACTTCAAAAAAGAAGAGGATTACGTCCTACGCGTCATGCATCTAGTCATGCATATTAACCAATGACTTAAATTCTGCCAAGTCACTGGTTTTCCTGGCTAGCTCAGGCAACCCATTCCATGCTCTAATAGCACTAGGGAAGAATGAGCATTTGTACAAATTTGTCCTAGCATATGGAACGAGAAATGTGCCTTTATCTTTGTGTCTTTCTGAGTATTTTATTAAATTTTGTTTTTGTATTTGAAGATTATGGTTCAGTGTTTTATGTATAATTGCTACTTTACTTTTGAGTCTTCTGTCCCGAAGGCTTTCTAAATTTAGTGATTTTACATCCTGTATACATAATTTAAAATAAGCATTGGATAATTTGACGATTAATTATAGTGCTTGACAATCGACTCATTTTACGTTTGGTTCATTAGAAGATGCAGAGAGATGTCAGCAGTAAATTCAAAGACGTCATGATGAACGGACATGTAGTGGAGAGAGAGAGAGAGAGAGAGGGGGGGGGGAAGTCATTTTTGGTTATTGGTCATAGCCCATAGCATACTATCTGACCAACTTTTGTTAGTGGTCGTTGACCAAACTGCTGGTTTAGACAATTAAACCGCTGTAGGCGTGTTCGTTTTAACGTGTAAAACTTGAAGTACCTTGAATGACGTCTTTTGTGAACAAAACAAAATAGAACGTATATTTGAAATTTTTACAATAGAAACAAAATCAATTTGAGATAAAATGAAATCAATGTACTAGACTTTAGTAATAATATCAAATGGTATTTTGAACAAAATCTAACTCACTACAGAAACACGTCTTTTCACTCTGGCGTTCTGAGATCTTCTCTCGTAACTAAGACTGTTGACGAAAATGCCGCTTATCTTGCATCATTGACAACCATTCGCTAACATCTTCCCACCGTCACCATGGAAACAAGCGCACTCACACCCACTCCATATAAGCAACGACCCCCAATAAGTTATTTTTAAAAAATCTTGAACTCTCTATAGATCAGTGTAGCTTGAAACGGACGTTTGTGCGACTAGGCATTATCTTTGAAGTTCCTCGCGATTTCAGCGTTTGAGAACCAGTGTGTTAGGACGGAGGATGAGCACGTCTTATTAGCATATGTATATAGATAACTTGGGACGTGCAAATATTATCCTTGGACTGATCAGTCTGTAGAGGACGTTTACCCAGCCTACTGGAGGTTTCAATTCGTCGCAGTGACTCCCTACACATAGAGAGATGAAGAACATGCTACTTTGGGGCGGAACCAATCGCAAAGTTTTGTTTTTCAAACCCCTTTTGGACCTCGCGATCAATGGGGCAAATGTTTCTGTGAAACAGGGTTAACAAGGGTCACGTGTGGCCAGCACAATGACCAATCGCCTTTACTTTCCCCCAACAAATGTCACTAGGTGGACTAAAGGGCGTCTTAAAGAAGTTTAAAAATCCCAGTCTTCATTGAAATTCGAACCATGGACCGTTCAGCCCGGAAGCCAATCGCTTTACCACTCAGCCACCTCACATTGCAAGGTGGGGATCTAAATTGTCTATATAGTAAGCTATGACAAATAGTGTAAACCCTAGATGGATTAACTCCAATAGTCTACATAGTGGTGTGAATTAGTTAAAGCAGTATAGTTCTACTCTGAACCAAGTATTAGAAGCTAGTAACTCCATCGGTTTCTCTCTACACTAAGCAGCGTTGACTAGTACAAGGGGCGCAGTACGGTAGTACAAAATCTTCTCAGTCTTTAAATTTTTTTATTGGCCAGAATCTAGTCAGTTCTTGCGTGTGTGCGTGCTGCGAATTTCTTTGGCCAGGTGTCACCGCTGACTTTATGCATGTTAGCGACATCTCAACAGCGGCCGTGACTCAAGGGGAAGTACTTCGTCACGAGAGTGAAAGGGGGGCGGTTGATGGGGGGGGGGGGAGTGTCAAAAACGTTCATCCCTTGCCCGGGCACGTACCGAGCACTATTTGCTGACCAGCTAATTAGAAGCACCGGGCTAGTTAACGCGAGAGAAGACTAACGGACACGCAAGCAGAGAGCTGCCCTGTCCAGAGCCGGCCTTTAGCTGTGCATGACTTAGCACTTAGGAATACGACTTTTGGCCTTACGTCACAACTTTCACGGTGGCGCCATCTATGAACTAGGATCACGTGACGTCACAGCACCGTAATTTAAAAAAACAAAATCAAAACAAGAAAAACATTTTAAAAAATACTTTAAAAAAAAATTTAGTATAATTGTTTCAATTAGTTTGGATCAGTCTTGTAATTATATACATAAGTGACCTAGGCATAATAATTCTGTGAGATTAGATCTATTTTGGTTTGGTTTAGCTGTTAGCTTTCTCATTGCGCTATGATCCTATCACTTGCCTGGACCAGTTGTGAAAGGGGAGGGAAGAAGGGCGGTATCTTGGTGAATGTTTATATGATCGTTTTTTAATTAAATGTTTTCTCTGGGGACTAGTTCAGCTTATATCACCGCATCTGTCAAGTACGATTTCTTTCTCTTGTTTAAGACACCAAAAAACAGAATGATTAATTACAAATAGTTAATTAACTAATTGATTAATTTGTTTTTATTCATTCTTGTGTTGTCAGGTAAAAAGAAATAATTATGCGAAAAGTCAGCTTAATCCGAGATTGGGTGTGGGAGAAATGACGTGTACAAACTTTTTACCAGACAGACAGACGGACAGGCAGAGTGAGTTGATGTAAGCTTTGTAACATACCTCGTAACTAGGTCATCTCATAGTATACTGGTGTACAGTATGGGCCAATACAAACATTCATGTACAAGCTTCGGATTTAGGAGTTTGTTAAATAAGGAATCGCACTGGGAATGAACCTTAATAAGGGCCTCGCAATTTTTTTTTTAAAAATCTAAAGTAAAACGCTATAAGGAGTTCATAATGGGGCCTCCATTGGCAATATGCACTGGGCGTCAACTTTCCAAAGTCCGCACTTGTACAAGAACATGTGTTCTAGCGGAGACAATAATTAACATACTTAGATAACATTTAGATAAAGAATCTTATTAAGATGTAAGATGTTTTCATCAGATAAACAAAGGAGATAAACATGGTTTAAATCCAAATGTTAGTCAGTACTGCTCGCTTTACAAATCTCTTCAACTCAATGTTTCGGGATTTTAAAATTTAAGAAATCTAATCATCATTATTGGAGAGCTCACCCGTTCTTACGCCATGATAGATAACTATTTAAAAAGCAGGATTTAATAAGAAAGTTCCCCTTTCAGACCTTGTGATCTATAGGGCAGATGTAAAGGTCATCTGTTTATGTGGCCTACGGTTAACAAGGGTGTCATGTGGCCAGCACAACGACCAACCGCCTTTACTTTTTCCCCAACTAATGGCATGTACCCATTAGAACTGGGTGGACTCAGGAGCGCCCGAAATTAAAAATCCCAGTCTCCACCAGGATTCGAACCCAGGACCCCGGTTCGGAAGCTAAGCGCTTTACCGCTCAGCCACCGCGCCTCCATTTTCAATTCAATTATTATATTAAGGTAATGAGCAATTATAGTGTCGTAACTTCCCCATCCCCCTTTTATTTGTCTATGTCATGGCGTCTACATGCGTGGAGCGCTCAGCACTAGGGCAGGTGTAACTATGTAGGGGGTATGTACCACCAGGGCAGGTGTAACTATGTAGGGGGGTATGTAACACCAGGGCAGGTGTACCTATGTAGGGGGTATGTAACACCAGGGCAGGTGTACCTATGTAAGGGGGTATGTAACACCAGGACAGGTATAACTATGTAAGGGGCTATGTACCACCAGGGCAGGTGTAGCTATGTAAGGGGGTATGTAACACCTGGGCAGGTGTAACAATGTAGGGGCTATGTAACACCAGGGCAGGTGTAACAATGTAGGGGCTATGTAACACCAGGGCAGGTGTAACAATGTAGGGGCTATGTAACACCAGGGCAGGTGTAACTATGTAGGGGGATATGTAACACCAGAGCAGGTGTAACTATGTAGGGGCTATGTAACACCAGGGCAGGTGTAACAATGTAGGGGGATATGTAGATTTTACAAGTCCCCTTCGTGTGTATCAATAGTTTATCTGTTCTAACGTGACGTCCTTCAGTGACAGGACTTTTGTTCACTTAGTTAGTCGAGAGACAGTTCTGAGTATTTGCAACGAAAGGGGCGTACGAGGGCCCATACAGAAAGAGTATACTTTAGAGAGAGAGAGAGAGAGAGAGAGATACAGAATAAGGGAGAAAGAAAGGATATAAAGAGAGATAGAAAGAGAGAGGAAGGTAAAGAGAGAAAGAGAGAGAAAGAAAGAAATATATATAGATAGATAGATAGATAAATGGACATTCTAAACAGAGACAACTTTATTTACTATTTCAACATTTCAATTCTAAATAAAAACTATTTTAACGCTAAATTCTAAACTTTTGATGACGTGTGTTTAAATGCCCCCCCCCCCCTTTTTCCAATTTAAACACAATAATAAAAAAAAAAATACTAGAAAATTATTAAATCTTCGTTGGTCTTAATCTGTTTCAGTTTTGTCCATAAATATAATCAGCGTTCCTTTCTAGGTTTGTCTTCATTTGGTAGACAGATTAAATCATTATCACGACAAATAATCTTGTGAAGCAAGCAGACATCACGCACGACCAACTAACTTCTAGTTATCTCTGTTACCAATCTGTTACTATTACTATCTATGACTGCACAGTCCAGTGGCGTAGATAGAGATTTGGGGACACGGGGGTGCTTGACCTCTTTAGGGGCCCCCTGCATTTTGACGTTCGACATCGTGACATGAGATAATGGCGTAATATTTAATGTAAAAACTAATTTCAAACACTCATTTTGGGACCCCAATTCAAGTGGGGGCACGGGGGGGGGGGATTTTCAGATTTGAACCCTCCCCCTCATCCCACCCTAGCTACGCCACTGGCAAATTGATGAGTCAACAACTTCACACAGTCCACGTTAAAAAAAAACCACTGTGTAATTTAAAAGGACACCCCCTGGGGGGGGGGGGGGGGCGAACGACTTTTTTTTGGCTGAGATCACAAGTGACAGCTTCGCGAATGAAAGTTGTTGAAGATTGGATCACAGGCGCCCTGTCTCTAGTCACACTTGGATCACAGGCGCCCTGTCTCTAGTCACAAGTGTGTGCTGGGGGTCTCTGAGTTCAAGGGAGAGGTCATCACACACACACACACACACACGAAACTGACTTACAACTATCGATCGGTCGACTTTTAACCCTGAAATGTCCTTTTATTTAAAAAAAAAAACTTGTCAAAACGATGTCTTGATGGGAGATCGGGGGACGGGGACATCTCTATCAACTTAAGAAAAGGACAGTAAGTTATAGATCCTTTGAAACTACAGTGATAGGCCAGCTGTGTTAACTCTTTCTCTCCTAATCGACGATACCATCGTTGATTTTGACATCATTAAATTAAATTAATGATTAATTTTTTTGAACTTGACTTTGAATTATATAAAAAAAGAACATGCATTCCCCTTCAATTCTATACCAAATACAACATTTTCTGATAACAAACAACAAAGCTATTGAAGCCCAATCATAACAGGGTAGTGAAATAGTAATGAGCCAAATGAAGAACTCCTTCCAAAACGTGGAAAAATAATTACGGAGAGAAAGAGTTAAGTTTACTTATGCTAAGAGGATGACTTAATTATCGTCAGCTTAGAAGAAGCGTATGCAATTTGTATTAAAAGATAAGAATGAAGGCTACCGCTACTTTAATCATACAATAAAGGCTACAAAGAGGGCTACTTTAGTTGTGATGGCTTCAATTAATGCTACTTGAGCTGTGACGGCTACAAGAATGCTACTTTAGCTGTGATGTCTCCAATTAATGCTACTTTGGCTGAAATGGCTACAATGGCTACTTTAGCTGTGATGGCTACAAAAAAGGCTATTTTAACTGTGATGGCTACAATGAAGGCTACTTTAGCTTTGATGGCTACAATGAATGCTACTTTAGCTTTGATGGATACAATGAAGGCTACTTAAGCTGTGATGTCTAAAATGAATGCTACCTTAGCTGTGATGGCTACGACGAATGCTAATTTAGCTGTGATGGCTACAATGAATGCTACTTAGTAAAATGTATAATGTTTTCCATGTTTGGGATGTTCCTTCAGAGTTGAAGATAATCTATTTCCTAGTCCAAACCTCCAGCAGGACGACGGGGGAAGGCAGCGAGCATAGTATGAACCCGGGACTATCGAGTAGACTGAACGACAGTCCAGCGCGCCTACTTCACAAATAGAAAGCTATCCTTATGACTGGGATAGCTACAAGGAAGGCTACTTGTTGTGGAGTGTGTGTGTGTGTTTCAATGGTAACGATATGAAGAGGTTAGCGATTGGTTGTGAATGATGTAACATAGGTGGCATTGTCATCACTTGGTCTTAGTTAGGGGAGACGACTCCAGAACGTAAGACTGAAAGGTTGTGTTATTGTAGTGAGTTAGATTTTGTTAAAAGATTTTATTGCTAAAGTCTACTAAATTTATTTCATTTAGCGGTGATGGCTACAATGATCGCCATTCTATGCAACATTCAAAACTTGTCGGACCTTAAGGCAGGGGCATAAACCTTGTATTGACATAATCATTATTATAACCATCATTCTCTAGTGCTCTCCCCTTTTTTTTGTGGTTTTCCTAACCGGAACAGGGCAATACTGACAATTGAATATAATCGATTACTATTTGCCAATCCACACACTAAACCACAGAGAGTTCCTTTTGATGGATCGCTCGTTTCACCTTGTCGCAGATAAACTCTTCTAACGATATCTGAATACGCTCTACTGCAGGTCATTATAGTGATAATATCCACAGGTAGTGTAGATATCATATCGAACACGGTGACGTCAGAGGACGTTTGTTATAAATTATCAAGGCATAGCGATCAGAAACATCCAGCATGAAACATAATATCGTAACTGGGAAACACAACATTAAGTGTATGTTCTTAAACGCTCGAAGATAAAACTGTTTTACAAAACTAGAACATTGTCTCGAGGAACATTTCCACCGAGGGAAGGAACACATTGCTGAACAATGGGAACGTTTCAATGTCTTATGATCACGAGAAGATGGGGCGTGTTTAGGACTTCAGTGACATTGAATTTTTAGGGGCTTGTAAGATTGCTTGTTAAATGTGTTGTAAGAGTGCTTGTTAAATGTCTTGTAAGATTGCTTGTTAAATGTCTTGTAAGATTGCTTGTTAAATGTCTTGTAAGATTGCTTGTTAAATGTCTTGTAAGATTGCTTGCTGAATGTGTTGTAAGATTGCTTGTTAAATGTCTTGTAAGATTGCTTGCTAAATGTCTTGTAAGATTGCTTGCTAAATGTCTTGTTAAATAGATGACACGTTAAATGTCTTGTTAGATGACACGTGAAATGTCTTGTTAAATGTCTTGCTAGATGACACATTAAATGTCTTGCTAGAGGACACGTTAAATCTCTTGCTAGATGTCACGTTAAATGTCTTGCTAGATGTCACGTTAAATGTCTTGCTAGATGACACGTTAAATGTCTTGCTAGATGACACGTTAAACGTCTTGTTATATGACACGTTAAACGTCTTGTTATATGACACGTTAAATGTCTTGCTAGATGTCACGTTAAATGTCTTGCTAGATGTCACATTAAATGTCTTGCTAGATGTCACGTGAAATGTCTTACTAGATGTCACATTAAATGTCTTGCTAGATGTCACGTTAAATGTCTTGCTAGATGACACGTTAAATGTCTTGCTAGATGTCACGTTAAATGTCTTCCTAGATGACACGTTAAATGTCTTCCTAGATGACACGTTAAATGTCTTCCTAGATGACACGTTAAATGTCTTGCTAGATGTTTATATATTTTTGTAATATGATTTCAGGTACATTATGATTTCAAATAATTTTATAAAGGTCTTTCATATGATTTTAAAGTAATTCGATATAGGTTTTGATGTATTATTTTTTTCAAATTTATATAGGTCTTGTCATATGATTTTAAATTTATTTTATATAGGTCTTGTCCATAGACATAAATAAATATAGACTGGCCGATTAAAGAGTATTATGAAACGAAAATTTGTGAGTTGCAATTTTGTGTACTTTATTATACAGCATTTATGAGCAGTATAATAGTTAAGTATTGATATCTATTTCAGCCACACACCTATATATATTGTAAATAAGGAGGCAGTGTAGTTTTGTTTAATCTCTAAGAATGAAGATCATGCAATTTTTCATAATTCGGAAATCCGAATACAATAGATATACATGTTTTCAAGTTACATGAAGTTACTTCCTTCGGCCAGTCTATATTTATTTATGTCTATGGTCTTGTCATATGATTTTAAATTAATTTTATATAGGTCATGTCATATGATTTTAAATTAATTTTATATAGATCTTGTCATATGATTTTAAATAGACCAGGTTTACTTGCTACATTAAAATTATTCAGAGATCTTCGAACATATTCTGAACCTTTTAAAAAGTACAGTAAATGTTTCAAATAGATTTATAACACAGGAAGCTATGTTCATCAAAGGTCCTCTAGGTGATTGCGTGTGACAATCGTTATCTGCGCTCACGTGCTGCGTGTGTGTGTGTGTGTGTGCGTGTGATGTCAACGTGTGTTTATTGTCACATCATAAAAACGTAAGCCTCACATAAGTCGTACTTAAGTCTGAGGGAGAGCGCCACCGCCCCCGCCGCTCTTCTTCCCCAGGCAACAAAGATATCATATACACCAGGGCCAGAGGCGACCTTAGCATAGCGCGGTGCCCCAGAGGCGGCTTTAGCAGTGCGTGGGGCCCCAGAAGTTGCCGTAGTGCCTGGGGGTTCAAGAGGTGGCCTTAGCAGTGCGTGGGGCCCCAGAAGTGGGCCTAGTGCCTGGGGTCCCAGAGAGTGGCCTTAGCAGTGCGTGGGGTCCCAGAAGTGGCCCTAGTGCCTGGGGTCCCAGAGGTTGGCCTTAGCAGTGGGTGGGGCCCCAGAAGTGGCCCTAGTGCCTGGGGTCCCAGAAGGTGGCCTTAGCAGCGCGTGGGGCCCCAGAAGTGGCCGTAGTGCCTGGGGTCCCAGATGGTGGCCTTAGCAGTGCGTGGCGAGTGTCATATCAGGGCCATGCCTATTTTAACGATGGGCTGACGGTGACAAAATATTTTCTTTAACTCGTCTCCCCCCACCCCGAGGCGCGGGTTCCCCCACTCGCCATCCCCTAAGGCCGCCTCTGATGCAGGCTAAATGGGTAGATAAATGATAGTGTTCTACATTAGAGTTATACAGTCTCTAAGGGAGGGGGTCCACTAGCTCTTGTTTCCAAATCCGTTCCGGCTATTGATGATGTGCCACTAGAACCGTTCCGGCTATTGATGATGTGTCACAAGAACGAAAAGGCCAATTAATGCTCCCAACCACGTTTCTGATGTTTGCAATGGATACATATCTGACTGAATGATACACTTTACTTTAACAGACTCTCTCTTTCTCTCTCTGTTTGAATGATACACTTGACTTTAACAGACTCTTTCTTTCTCTCTCTGACTGAATGATACACTTGACTTTAACACTCTCTCTCTTTCTGACTGAATGATACACTTGACTTTAACAGACTCTCTCTCTTTCTTTCTCTCTCTCTCTGACTGAATGGTACACTTGACTTTAACAGACTCTTTCTTTCTCTCTCTGACTGAATGATACACTTGACTTTAACACACACTCTCTCTCTCTCTCTCTCTCTGACTGAATGATATACTTGACTTTAACAGTCTCTCTCTCTTTCTGATTGAATGATACACTGACTTTAACAGACTCTCTCTGACTGAATGATATACTTGACTTTAACAGACTCTCTCTCTCTCTCTCTCTCTTTCTGACTGAATGATACACTTGACTTTAACAGACTCTCTCTCTCTCTCTCTCTCTGACTGAATGATACACTTGACTTTAACAGACTCTTTCTTTCTCTCTCTGACTGAATGATACACTTGACTTTAACAGACTCTCTCTATCTCTCTCTCTCTGACTGAATGATACACTTGACTTTAACAGACTCTTTCTTTCTCTCTCTGACTGAATGATACACTGGACTTTAACAGACTCTCTCTCTCTCTTTCTTTCTCTGACTGAAAGATACACTGGACTTTAACAGACTCTCTCTCTCTCTCTCTCTCTCTCTCTGACTGAATAGTATACTTGACTTTAACAGACTCTCTCTCTCTCTCTCTCTTTCTCTCTGACTGACTGTCAGGGATTTTTCTTTAAGTTATCGTTAGTTTCTAGTTTTATCAATGTTTGTAATTTCCGTTTCTGTTTTCGTTACAGTACTCGTTGCAAGCAGAGGCCATCACAGTTCTACAGATGCAAGCAATTAATTCTAAGACTTGGTCAAAGCAAATATTTTGAGTTCTCTTTTTAAAAAATGTGTTAATACAAGTGTTAATGCAAAGGTGCGCAAATGTGCCCTCGTTGAAGACAATAAAGCTGTTTTTTTTTCCAACTGGACGCTAGTGGTAGTTGTTTGCTTATTATGTTGCGCTGGGCAGGGCACGTATCCCGTATGGGAGACGAACGTATGCCAAATGCAGTCTTTTTTTGTGAGCTAAGAGGTGGTCGACGTAACAGAGGTGTCCCATGGAAACGCTTCAAAGACCAGCTTAGGCGTCAACTTTCCTTGGCTGACATAGAAGAGAGCATCTGGTTGCATGCGGTCTCAGAACGAGACAGCTGGAGGTCACTTACGAAAGCCGCGGGCTACACATTTGTGACCAAAAGGAAATCCGCTGCCGAGGACAAACGCAGACAGCGAAAAGAAAATTTAAATCGACCGCCTGCGAACAATGGTTATGCTTGCCCTGTTGTGGCAAAATATGTAGGTCACAGCTGGGACTGCGCAGCCACGGGAAATACTGCATTCCTCACTAATCTTCGTACTCGAAGACTAGACTTATTATTATGTTGACTGTGAAACTAGATCTTATTTAGCATTGTGGCAGAGGTGTATTAATGAGCAGATGTAATCATTAATCGATAGATAAAGACTTATTTGCAATAATAAGTAAACATCGATACAGGGCTACGCCTGACAATGGCGGCTAGACATTTCATTCCTGTACCCAAGCCGCTCGAGGTAGAAGGTAACATGACCGCGAATATGCAAAATTTTCACCGGAGCTGGCGAAACTATGAGTTAGCCACAAAATTGGCGGAAGAATCAGGAGAGGTCAGAGTGGTCACCTTTCTGGCAATAATTGGGACAAAAAACGATAGACGTGTATGAAGAGTTTGAAATTGAGAAAGAAAAAGAAAAAAAAAGATGGAAGAAATAATTAACAATTTTTTTAAAAAGTCCAAACCGTAATTAATCAAACTCAAGACAAATAAAGATTTCAACTTAGAGTAACTTAATGTTTTTGTTTTAATTCTTTTGTGCATATTTTCCTTTTTGTTTGGATATTTCTTTTTAATATTCATCTTGATCCTACCTATTTATATTTCAATTTTCTGTTTCATTAATACAAAGCTTTTTATTTTCGTTGAGTAGAGCCATGTAGCCTTAATTGTTTGCGATTTTACTGAGGAATTATAAAGGTTCCTAGTAATGTAATTGAGATGCTTTTGAATGATACTAGGAATTACCTACAAATACCTCATTACAAATGAGGAGATTTGTATCAGGATCACAATGGAACCCCACACTGACCTGCTGACCACTGTCAAAAAAAAACGCAAACTAAAACTTTAAGGCCATAACTTAAGGTCCACAGGGCTCGCAAAGACCTTCCTTCAGATAACAGAGCCAGGATAAAGAAGAAGAAGCAGACAGAGAAAGCGATGGGAAGACAACATGAAAGAATGGACGGGTCTGTCATGGAAAGAGATTCTATCCATGGCCAAAGACAGAAATGGAGAAAGACGAATGACTGATCCCGTGTGGTGCCCCAACGATCCAACAGACTAAGGGAGAGGTGAAGATATAACACTCTAAGGTTACACGACGGAAGTGATTTGTAAGATGTGTTCCATCCATCCGTCCCAGTGGCACTGCAGCCCATGGGGAGGGGGGGGGAGGGCCCTGGCCCGCTCTAGCGCATCTCTCCATTCTGATCTATCCTGTGCTTTATGTCTTCATGGAGCCCATGCCCGGACTCTTAGCTGTTGTAGGTCTGCCTCTACATCATCAAGCCACCTACTCGTGATCTGCCTTTGGGGCGCCTGCCTTTGTGTTCATTCAAAGTTAATTATTCAAGGAATCTCGCTTTTACTTTCCTCCCCTGTTATTCTGTGCGCCCTATTAATAAAACTGTGCAGACTGACTGAGGGTGTCAATAATATTTATTTAGCTGATTGGGGGCGTGCCTCTCCCTTCCCCCCCCCCCCATTTCTTGATGCCTCTAGTATTTTTTTTAATATTTGCATCCCCGCCCCGTTCAATAGCTAGCTTGTGACTTTTGGTCAGTTATTAAAGTACACCCAGGAGAGAGAAAATGACTCACTGCGTGGGTTGAAATACGTAGGGGCTAGGTAAATAAAAACAGGACTATTTGGTACAAGAAGAAATAATAGAACAGGTAGATTTGGCCTTGACCCTGGTATTTGTTTTGATCAGGTGTTATTTGTGCGTGTATGGGAAACCTGTGTGTTCGGGGTCACTAAGTCATGTTTCAATCAATAGTGGTTTTGTGTATTCGGCGCTGCTTGACCTCTGACCTGAACACATCTGCTTCGATTATGTTGTCCCCAATCGATTGAATCAGTGTCGATTATACGAGCTAATTAACGTTTCGAAATGAGTTTCTTAGATCTTAATTATAACAAGTGCCAAAGTTTAAAATGAAAATACAGTGGGACTTAATTACGATTTTTCATTCTCAATTGAAACTTCAAAGCTTAAAGTAAAGTATTTTTGAAAAAAAAAGTTCTTTTTTGTTGTTGTTTTTTAACATGTTTCTTAAGTTCCTTTAGATTATTACAGCCTTCCCTCTGCATACTCTATCGAGAGGCCCATCAATAGGACTGCCTGGTCGTTTGGTGCGATACATAAAACACTGAACCATAATCTTCAAATACAAAAACAAAATTTAATAAAATACTCTGAAAGACACAAAGATAAAGGCACATTCCTCGTCCCATATGCTAGGACAAATTTGTACAAATACTCCTTCTTCCCTAGTGCTATTAGAGCATGGAATGGGTTGCCTGAGCTAGCCAGGAAAACCAGTGACTTGGCAGAATTTAAGTCATTGGTTAATATGCATGACTAAATGCATGACGCGTAGGACGTAATCATCTTCTTTTTTGAAGTAACGTCTGTATTATATAAGATAAGATATGATGGCCTGGTCGTTTGGTTGTCTCGATAGTCCCGGGTTCAAATCCTGCCCTCTGCCATCCCTCGTCGTCCGGATGGAGGTTTCGTCTAGGACGCAATTTTACCGCATCTCTCGACGGCAGACGATCTCAGCAAATTTTTATTTTGTTCTCTCGTTTTTTACCTTTTCCTTTCGATTTGGTTCCATGTTTTTAATTGTCTAAATAAAGATTTATGACTTGTCAATGACTTCGTGGCTGAGAAGATCCGGGTATCTTGCGACGAACCGACCAACCCAATTATATAATGCACATCACAGCACTGGCTATCGAAAGGCATTCCCATTTTAGATTCATACAATCAAAAAAAAAAAAAAAATAAAGGTCTTATGTTGTTAATTTTGTCAGTGTAACAGAGGATTAAAACTCACAGAAGCAAAGTATATGCGTATAACGGAGCTCATTTTTTTTCGAAATGTACCGTATGTCTAGTATTAGACAGTTGAAAGTATGTAAAGATCTTTTATAAGGCGAGGCCAACCACGTTTAAGGGACTTAGTGGCCCATTTAGGCACCGGCCCACTGGGCATTTGCCCGGTTGCCCATATAGCCAGTCCGCCCCTGGAGGGCAAGTGCGATCTTTGAATATAGCGTCCTTGTAAATTTTTTTTTTTAATCGAAAATTTTTCGTGAAAATCCTGAATAGAAAAGTCGCGCGCTCAACCGATTCGAATTGTCAAACAAAAGGTTGGTTGTTCTTGATTACCGAGTTCATAATTGAACTATAAATAACTTGAAGTCGACAACTTTGTTCACTTTTAAAATTAAACTTTAATAATTCAAATTTAACAATAGCTTCAAGTGTGTCGAGTGTCATTGAGCCCCCTAGATGTCCGGTCCAGATAGACAAGTACTTGTAGTGGACTAGATAAGAACTTTTTGATTTTTTTAAAGTTTTTTTCAGTCTTTTAAAGTGAGCCTAGCTTTGGTCATGAGGGCTTGGGGCGGGGGTGTTAGATTTCGGAAATAATTCCCCGTCAGTCAAATGAAGTGTCTCTGGATTATTTTTAGTATAGGTCCTTCATAATTGTGTAAGCTGTCTTATTTTTCCCCATGAAATATGTCAACACGCCCCAAGAGGTCCTCTTCCCCCCTGTCACGCCATCTTCCCCCCTTCTCCTTTGTGGTTTCACCCAAGTGTTAGGATCATTGTGGTATCACCCTAATGTTAGGACCATTGTGGTCTCACCAAGTGTTAGGACCACTGTGGTCTCACCCAAGTGTTAGGACCATTGTGGTCTCAGCAAGTGTTAGGACCATTGTGGTCTCACCAAGTGTTAGGACCACTGTGGTCTCACCCAAGTGTTAGGACCATTGTGGTCTCACCAAATGTTAGGACCATTGTGGTCTCACCCAAGTGTTAGGACCATTGTGGTCTCACACAAGTGTTAGGACCATCACGTGGTCTCACCAAGTGTTAGGACCATCACGTGGTCTCACCAAGTGTTAGGACCATTGTGGTCTCGCCCAAGTGTTAGGACCATCACGTGGTCTCACCAAAGTGTTAGGACCATTGTGGTCTCACCAAGTGTTAGGACCACTGGTCTCACCTAAGTGTTAGGACCATTGTGGTCTCACCAAGTGTTAGGATGCGGTCTCACCAAATGTAAGGGCCAATGTGGTCTCACCAAGTGTTAGGACCATTGTGGTCTCACACAAGTGTTAGGACCATTGTGGTCTCACACAAGTGTTAGGATGCGGTCTCACCAAATGTAAGGGCCATTGCGGTCTCACCAAATGTTAGAGCCTTTGTGATTTCACCAAATGTAAGGGCCATTGCGGTCTCACCAAATGTTAGAGCCTTTGTGATTTCACCAAGTGTTATGGCCATTGTGGTCTCACCAAGTGTTAGGGCCATTGTGATCTCATCAAGTGTTAGGGCCATTGTGGTCTCACCCAAGTGTTAGGGCCATTGTGATCTCACCAAGTGTTAAGGCCATTGTGGTCTCACCAAGTGTTAGGGCCATTGCGGTCTCACCAAGTGTTAGGACCATTGCGGTCTCACCGAGTGTTTGGGCCATATGTCCTATTATAATGACATTAGGCCTAACTAATTATTTTCTTATTGATAATGCCTCAGGGGCGTAGCTAGGAATATGCCATCAATTGGTGGCCCGGGTGGGGGACTTGTCATCTTTGGGGCCCCTGCATTTTGCTTATTGTGTAATGTAAAAAAACACTCATTTGGGGGAAGAACAAACTCACAATTAAACATTGCATTCTATACAGAAGAATTGAAGAAATCAATTGTAAATAAAATAAATGAGAAGGGGACCAGCTCTCATCCAAATCTCAAGAAAGATGACGCTTACTATAAGCTATCCCGACAAGACCAACGTCTGATCTTTCGACTCAGGACCGGACACAACAGAATGCGACAACACATGTACCAGAAGCTCAAAATTGGAACCAGTGAAATCTGCCCATGTGGAGTATCACCAGAGAATGCCGACCACGTTCTCCAAAACTGCTCTCTTTACCAAGAGGCCCATATAAGACACTGGCCCCTAAACACTCCAATAGAAAGAAAACTATATGGAGAGCTCCCTGATTTGGAAACCACTGCGCAGTTCATCTCATATATTGGTCTAGTCATCTGAACGCTCCAACATAACAATGAGAACGAAGAAGAAGAAGAAGGGGGCCCCACTCAAGTGGGGGCCAGGGGGATTTTTAAATTCTCCCCCTCCTTCCCCCAACCCTGCTACGCCACTGTAATGCCTAATATTCTCTTACTAAGATATGGCCCAATATTCTTTTAATTCGATAATATATCATGTTCTCTGTATATTGGTAATACCTAATTCATCTTCGTATTGGTAATGTCCTGCCTTGTAGTGGTATGCGCTCTGGACTGTCGTTGGGTGGTCACAACGGTCCCGGGTTCGAGCCCTGCCCGCTGCCATCCTCCGCCGTCCTGCGGGAGGTTTGGACTAGGGAGTTATTTTTCAGAATCTGAAGAAACCTCCGAAAAATGTAAATAAAACAAACAATGTATAGTATCCTCTTCTTGCTTAAACTGTCACTCCCACGCTTTGTTGATATCCGCAAGACAAATTCTACATGTTAGGATTATGTTAGGGCTCATCTTGTTACAATGTATTGTGTCCGATTGATAAAATCGCTTATCTAGCACAAACTCGTACAACTATTGTGAAACACACACTCACATATTGTCAAACACACACACGGACACAAACCCACGGACATAGACACACACACACAATCGTACACAGACAGACACGCTGGCAACATAAGAGGTCTGCTTATCAAGAGAGGCAACTTCCTAGACCTAGTAGGTGTACACACACTAGACACTCTATTTTCTTTCAAGTCAATATTCAGAATGAGGCGAGTCTCAATGTGGGGTCGAATGGAAGGCTTTAGAGAGGCGAAGTCTCTATAAAACACTTGCCGATCCTCCAGTGACGTTTTATGCTAATCAGCCCCGAACTCTCTTCTCTATTTCGTCAACCTGTACAGTTTACACCTGATAAGATATTATTAGATTACTTATAGGTAAACGGGCCGTAAATCGAAAAGAAATAGTAACGGTTAGTATTTCATTGTGCCCGGGTTTCAGAAACGCTGTCCGGGCCTAGAGTTATGATCAAGCCTGTGACCTTTGCTGAAAGATATTGGAATTCGTCCTACATTCCAGAAGCGACCTTAGCAGATTGCAGGGCCCTTGGTGAGTGTCATTACAGTCCTATCAGGGCCACGAATATTCGCACGATGGGCTGAGGTTGACAAAAGATTCCCTTTATCGCGGGGCCCCCCTTAAGGCACGGGACCTGGTGCGGTTGCCCCGCCCGCCACCCCTAAAGGCCGCCTATTCCTTGTTCACGCAGTGCAGGATTTACGCAAAAACTACTTAAACTTAAAAGTCCCCCAACCTTTTGCCCCCACCCCCCCCCAGCAAAGAAAAACAACAAACAAACAACATAAATTGTCAGAGTGAGTTTGTTATGAATAATAATGGTTTCAGTTTAAATATGCTTTATTTCACTCACCATCCCTGAAGGCCGCCTATGTGTCCACCACACGACAAGGCAGCCTTTTTTATACAATTGATATATTACATATCGATTCGCACTGGCACCTAACATCAGTCCTACAATCATTCAAGCATATTATCTTAGGCTTACTTCTGACACCCTGGGTATGTTTTTGAAAATCTTAGCTCGGCGCCCGACCATGTTATTCATGCACACAGTTTCATTATGTGTTTAGAAAATAATCGTTTTGAATAAACACTAACTCATAGGAAAAGCCCAATTGTCACTTCCCAAAAAAAGATGACAGATCTTCAAAGGTATTTTTTGGTCCCGCACATCCACACTGTCACCGGGGGCTGTTCTGTTCTCATGGGGACGTCAGTCAAGTGACACAGGACTGGGGCGACAAGAGATGCGGGCGCCGCGAGGCTCGGGTGGGGTGGGGGGGGGGAAGAGGGTCAGCGGGAGTGACGTCACGCACCTGTGTGACGTAGTCACGTAGGTGTAGATGTTTTAACCAGATGGCGAGGGGGGGGGGAAGGGGGAGAAGCGATGAGCATGTACGCAGCCAACCTGAAAAGTTGTTGTAGTAAGTATGGTGTACCACTGCTGACGACGTCATCTGTGAACGCCGTGAAAGGAATGTCGCGCAGTGGAATGCAACGAGTCGCAACAAACAACTGGTTTGTGTCGGGCGAGTGGGAGTCATTAAGGCGACAGCATACAAACAGGAGAAGTGCGGGATAACATATATTGAAAGTAGCAAGGCTAAAAATAAGGATGCAAGAGAAAGAGAGAGAAGGGGGGGGCAGAGAGGTTGAGGTGGGGGAGGGGGGTAAAACTACGATAAAGCAACACTCTGTAGTGGTTATAACTTATCAAACACTTCAAAACATTCTTTTTGGCTGACGTTGTTGGCTGGGGCGTGGCACGGAACCGTTAGGACATGCGTTTTTAGTAACGATTTTTGATAGCCAAGCACAATTTTTGTAATTTACAGCGGAAGTTTATTTTTAGATGTGAAATAGACCAGCGTGGAATTCTGGGGAGGGGGTTATACAACAGAGTACGAACGAAAGAAAGAGAGAGAGAGAGAGCGAGAGAGAGTGGAGGGGGGAGAGAAGAAGAGGAGAGAATCCCCTTCACCAATCCCTTAGTCTGTTGGACCGTTGCGGCACCACACAAGATTAGTCAACCGTCTTTCTCCATTCCTGTCTTTTGTCTTGGATGGAACCACTTTCAGTGGCAGGCCAGTCCATTCTTTTATGTTGAGATTGGTTACAATAATTGGTTACATAATCAGAATGAAAAGATTATTAGAAGACATTTGAATTCTCGTAATGTCATGGTTTGAGTAGAACTACAGAGTCGGAAAATTCTGGAAGTTTAGGGAGGAAACTGTAGTCATTAAGTCTTCATAAAAAAGTACTCACAAAGATTGGAATGGAGGAGAGATAATAATAATAATAATAATCTTTATTATCCGTAAGGAAATTTGTCTTACAATTTGTGCATTACACCAAACAAAAAACATTATAACTATAAGAAACCAAAGATAATTAAATATGGGATTGGTTCAGTTATTCACCTTGATATACAGCTAATTACTGTATGCATAGACACTTCTAACAATGAGCTAGGTGAGTAGGTGATAGGTAATAAGACTTTGGACCGACACATTTTTTTTTCACCCCGCCAAAATATTAATTGGATAGTGTTATATGTATCGTGTGTCTCGATGTAAAGTGCTGTTCGTGTGTCACTCATTGTTAAAAGATTCTGTTAGTGTGTCATTCCTTGGTATAAGCTTCTGTTTGTGTGTCGTTCCTTGGTATTAGCTTATGTTTGTGTGTCGTTCCTTGGTATAAGCTTCTGTTTGTGTGTCGTTCCTTGGTATTAGCTTATGTTTGTGTGTCGTGTGTCATCCATTGGTATACGCTTCTGTTTGTGTGTCGTGTGTCATCCATTGGTATAAGCTTCTGTTTATGTATCGTGTGTCATTCCTTGATATAAGCTTCTGTTTATGTATCGTGTGTCATTCCTTGGTATAAGCTTCTGTTTGTGTGTCGTGTGTCATCCATTGGTATAAGCTTCTGTTTGTGTGTCGTGTGTCATTCCTTGGTATAGCTTTTGTTTGTGTGTCGTGTGTCATTCATTGGTATAAGCTTCTGTTTGTGTGTCGTGTGTCATTCCTTGATATAAGCTTCTGTTTGTGTGTCGTGTGTCATTCATTGTATAAGCTTCTGTTTGTGTGTCGTTCCTTGGTATTAGCTTCTGTTTGTGTGTCGTGTGTCATCCATTGGTATACGCTTCTGTTTGTGTGTCGTGTGTCATCCATTGGTATAAGCTTCTGTTTATGTATCGTGTGTCATTCCTTGATATAAGCTTCTGTTTATGTATCGTGTGTCATTCCTTGGTATAAGCTTCTGTTTGTGTGTCGTGTGTCATCCATTGGATAAGCTTCTGTTTGTGTGTCGTGTGTCATTCCTTGGTATAGCTTCTGTTTGTGTGTCTTGTGTAATTCATTGGTATAAGCTTCTGTTTGTGTGTGGTGTGTCATTCCTTGATATAAGCTTCTGTTTGTGCGTCGTGTGTCATTCATTGGTATAAGCTTCTGTTTGTGTGTCATTCCTTGGTATAAGCTTCTGTTTATGTATCGTGTGTCATTCCTTGTTATAAGCTTCTGTTTGTGTGTCGGTGTGTCATTCCTTGTTATAAGCTTCTGTTTGTGTGTCATGTGTCATCCATTGGTATAAGCTTCTGTTTGTGTGTCGTGTGTCATTCTTTGGTATAGCTTTTGTTTGTGTGTCGTGTGTCATTCATTGGTATAAGCTTCTGTTTGTGTGTCGTGTGTCATTCCTTGATATAAGCTTCTGTTTGTGTGTCGTGTGTCATTCCTTGGTATAAGCTTCTGTTTGTGTGTCGTGTGTCATTCCTTTGTATAAGTTTCTGTTTGTGTGTCGTGTGTCATTCCTTGATATAAGCTTCTGTTTATGTATCGTGTGTCATTCCTTGGTATAAGCTTCTGTTTGTGTGTCGTGTGTCATTCCTTGGTATAAGCTTCTGTTTGTGTGTCGGTGTGTCATTCCTTGGTATAAGCTTCTGTTTGTGTGTCATTCCTTGGTATAAGCTTCTGTTTGTGTGTCATTCCTTGGTATAAGCATCTGTTTGTGTGTCATTCCTTGGTATAAGCTTCTGTTTGTGTGTCATTCCTTGGTATAAGCTTCTGTTTGTGTGTCATTCCTTGGTATAAGCTTCTGTTTGTGTATCGTGTGTCATTCCTTAGTATAAGCCTCTGTTTGGGTGTCGTGCGTCACTACTTGGTATTAGCTTGTTTGTCTGTCTTGCGTCATTCCTTAGTATAAGCTTCTGTTTGTGTGTCTTGTGTCATTCCTTGGCAGTGGCGTACCGAGGGTGCCAGGCGCCCGGGGCGGCATAGTCTGTTGGCGCCCCCCCCCATTAGTATGCGTAATCTATATTTGCATTAAAACAATCACCAATCAATAAAATTAATTTTTTTTATTGTAAACAAAGTTAATGAACAATCTGAAGCAACATTAGCCATTTCTTATAGAACTACTTTTCGTGATCTTGCACTAGCAAAGTTGTCAATGACATCATCAAAATTAATTGTTTCGACCAGCTCCTTTTCTATGCTTAGCAATGCCAAGTCTGACAGACGCTCCTGACCCATTGAAGCTCTCAAATAAGTTAAAATGATTTTTAGTTTACTAAAAGAACGCTCACAGCTAGCAACTGACACAGAGATTGTCAGCATAATTTGCAAAGAAATTCGCAAGTTTGGAAATATGTCATTGCCATATGAAATAATAAATGAAAGTAATTCTAATGGGCTGCTTGGGGTAGCATCTGGCCGGGTTTTCAGCAACATACTGCAGTCACTGATTTCTACGAACAGTTCAGTTCCATCAATATCAGTTTTATAACAGTCAGCCAGCGTAGCACAGTGCTGTTGAATATCATTAGAGGTATCATTAGCAAACAATTTGCTGATGTTGAATAGAAATCCAAACTTTTCATCTAACGTCTTCAGACGACCAAATCGTGTTGTCATCTCCTGGATTAGTCTATCAATAACTGATTTCATAATGCGAGTTATTTCTTCAACCGCAGCGAGTCATAACACTGAGATCGACAGTCAGCTATTGGAAGGTTGTCTGCTTGCAACTGTTCAACAATAACATTTTCTAGTGTTGCTGCATCTTTTGCATGAAGCTGAATAAAACCAAGAAAAGATTCTTTGATGGTCACTTTTTTGGTTTTGAAATTAACATCAACAAACCTAATAACTTCTGATAACTGTTCCCCGTGTGCTAGATCAGGTGTTGAATCTAGCATTAGTCCATAATATTTGTTTCGTCGAATATCACAGAGTATCTGCTTTCTGACAGTAGATGCAAGAAGACTGATAAATTCATTTTGAATTCTTGGTGACATGAAACTGAACCCGGAACATTTTTAGAATGCTGTAGATGACTTGATAATAATGGATCAAACTGAGCAATTAGCTTCATTGTGGCCAGGAAATTTCCTATATTGTAACATTCGGTATCATCTTCAG
This sequence comes from Biomphalaria glabrata, assembly GCF_947242115.1. Lineage (NCBI taxonomy): Eukaryota > Metazoa > Mollusca > Gastropoda > Planorbidae > Biomphalaria > Biomphalaria glabrata. The sequence continues at coordinate 51,763,462 of NC_074716.1, read as the reverse complement.
CAAGACTTTCACAGTGACCACGTAAAGCCAAATTTTGGCTAGCTAGAAATTTTATGCAAGCCAGAATTCGTTTCAGCACTTCACGCCATTTCTGCTTTTCATTTTGAATTTGTTTCTCAACTTCCATATCAATCAACATACCTTGTGAAATCCGATGTTCCAATTCCTTCCATTTAGTAAAAGATATTCGATGACTTGGACTGTTTTCGTGATCCCTCAGTCTCTCTGTGTGTCGCCAATTACAAAATCCAGAAGATAACTCAAATGACGATCTAGAGTTACTGCTTGTTGAAGTGAATAATACACAACAGAAACAGTACACTGACTTTTTAGAAGGGGAATAAAGCAACCAAGATCTGTTGACTTCCTCTCCATTGGGAAGACTACGTTTAAACCATGTTAAAGTCATTGAACGGCCTGCACTTACTGCAAAATTAGTATCCTTGTTCTGAAATACTTCTGACCCACGAGAAATCAACTCCATATGAAGATTGTCTGCTACGTTTGATAAGCCCGTAATGGAATCAAAATCAATGTAACCAAAATCATGTGAATCAAGGAGCATACGCTGTTTACTATCACTAGTGGCTTCAGCAGTTTGAGTAGATGAATTTGACGGCTGCAATTGTATCGCAGAGGTCATCAGAGAGTCATCCAGTTGATAGCAACTTGGTGGATCATTTACTGCCTCTTGTCCAACATTATCAATATCAGATTCTTCTTTGTCGTCAACTTCTGTTTGTCCCAGTTTCAAAAAACGCTGCATGAATAAGCCAGATATTTTAGCATCCGCTACTTGTTGTTGTCTGCTTTTGAAAAGTTGTTTTTTTTCACTTGGGTGTCACCCCCTTATGGGTGTCACCCGGTGCGGACCACACCCACCGCATCTGCCTAGTGACGCCACTGGTAATACCCATTTTGGCGCCCCCTACTCTCCGGCGCCCGGGGCGGATGCCCCCCCCGGCCCCCCATCGGTACGCCACTGTTTCTTGGTATAAGCTTCTGTTTGTATATCGTGTCATTCATGTCACCTTTTCTATTTAGCTCTAATAAACTCATCAATATGTTTTAAAACCTTGACGAATCGTTTCCCAGCGTAACACTCCAAGCCCCTAACAAAGGAATGTTGAAATGATCTTTCTCCGAGCTGTATCTGTCAAGTATGAATACATTATGCACCATTCAGAAGTAACTTTCAAGTCAGGAGGTCGCGTGTGTTTCTTGCATTTATTACACATACTCTCTTTCTTAGCATACGACATAATGTTAAAGAACCCAAACCCATGAATGCTGGGTTTATTTTTTCTGTCATGTTGATGCATGAGATTCAAATTTTTAAGAAATGAAACTGGTCTTAAAGTTTTCACCCTACAGAGGTTAACAAAGTTCAAAGTTAAAGTAAAAAAAAAAGTGTGGACAGCTGAGAAAGTAGATCCCTAAAACACAACACAGGCGACGAAACGTATTGCGCAACACATTTACAATTAGCAATCTTCTCGCATAACTTATAACAATAGATACTTCAGCCAGCACACTACACTCAACAAACCACACAACACATGCTATATATTACACGCAGCACACCACACTCAACAAACCACACAATACATGCTATATATTACACACAACACACTACACACAACAAACCACATAATACATGGTATATATTACACACAACACACTACACACAACAAACCACATAATACATGGTATATATTACACACAGCACACCACACTCAACAAACCACACAATACATGCTATATATTACACACAACACACTACACACAACAAACCACATAATACATGGTATATATATATTACACACAGCACACTACATTCAACAAACCACATAATACATGCTATATTTTACACACAGCACACTACTGACAATATACTACTCCAACAAATAACACAGCACACTAAAATTAGCACACCACATACAACACATTTCCCAAAACACATTACACACACAACACATTACACACAACACTTTAAATTCAGCACACTACAGGCATCACATTCTACACCAGAAGAAAAAGAATTACACAACACACTACAATTAGCACACTATACACAGCACATTTCTCACAACACACTAAGCACAGCACATTACACACAAGTACATACGTTCACGCTCACAGCCCACACTTAACCAGAGTAACACAAGTCACTCATTAAATTTTGAGGACACTCCAGGCTAAAGGACTAATGAGTTAAGTAGAAAAAAAAAATAAAACCATAAATCATAAATCAGCACTTACAAATAACTCAGACATAACCTTATGAAATGCAGAGAAATAGATCTACACTAGGACATAGAAACTTTTATCTTGTATCCTAGGACGAACACATAAAGATAATTATGTCTAGTCAAGTGTCATTCAAGCATGAACCGGTTGCCTGAATCAGCCGAGGCAGTAAAACACATGACAAGAGTTTAAATCTCTAATTACCATAAATGAAATTACACTTGGGTAAGCGTGGGAGATTATTCTGTTCTTTTTTTTTTTGAAGGAATGTTTATAAATGTAAAGATAAGATGGTAGCCTACAAACATACAAACAAATTAGAAGATACAAACAAAAAACTTTGACTGCTACAGCCGAACCACTCTCCTTTTGCTACATTACATGGGGATCTACAAACAGAGCTTAACTACTGACATAGTAAATAGAGATCTACAAACAGAGCTTAACTACTGACATAGTAAATAGAGATCTACAAACAGAGCTTAACTACTGACATAGTAAATAGAGGTCTACAAACAGAGCTTAACTACTGACATAGTAACTGGAGGTCTACAAACAGAGCTTAACTACTGATGTAGTAACTGGAGGTCTACAAACAGAGCTTAACTACTGACATAGTAACTGGAGGTCTACAAACAGAGGTTAACTACTGACAGTAAATGGAGGTCTACAAACAGAGCTTAACTACTGACATAGTAAATGGAGGTCTACACACAGAGCTTAACTACTCACATAGTAACTGGAGGTCTACAAACAGAGCTCAACTACTGACATAGTAAATGGAGGTCTACAAACAGAGCTCAACTACTGACATAGTAAATGGAGGTCTACAAACAGAGCTCAACTACTGACATAGTAAATAGAAGTCTACTAACATAGCTCAACTACTGACATAGTAACTGGAGGTCTACAAACAGAGCTCAACTACTGACATAGTAACTGGAGGTCTACAAACAGAGCTCAACTACTGACATAGTAACTGGAGGTCTACAAACAGAGCTCAACTACTGACTTAGTAACTGGAGGTCTACAAACAGAGCTCAACTACTGACATAGTAACTGGAGGTCTACAAACAGAGCTCAACTACTGACATAGTAACTGGAGGTCTACAAACAGAGCTCAACTACTGACATAGTAACTGGAGGTCTACAAACAGAGCTCAACTACTGACTTAGTAACTGGAGGTCTACAAACAGAGCTCAACTACTGACATAGTAACTGGAGGTCTACAAACAGAGCTCAACTACTGACTTAGTAACTGGAGGTCTTCAAACAGAGCTCAACTACTGACATAGTAACTGGAGGCAGTGGGGTCACTAGGCAGGTGCGGGCGGCGCGGGGGTGACACCCAAGTAGGAAAAATGCACTTTTCCAAAATGCAACTTTAAAAAAAAAATTACTGCCTCGAATTTCTCTCAACATTGAGTATCAACATGTCCCAAACCTTTCTTGATTTCATTCTATTTGACTTGATTATGTGTCGTAGACGTCAGGAGAAAGAGTTTCTGAAGCTCAGAAATGTAGAAAAACGCTTAGCGCTACCTAGGCTTTTTTTTTTTTTTTTTTTTGTAGATCTTTCGCACGACGTAAACCAGTTCAGTGCTTGATTTACCTTTTTGGAAGCAGCTGAGAAACACTAGTGTAATTTAAGACCTTTTCTTTAAGGAGCTCTTAAAATAATCTCTAGTAAAAACATGTTCAACTCAAGGTTTTCTCAATTCTATGATACTACATTTTTAATTTATACAATAATATTTCATAAAAATGTGAAAAAAAACAATGACATTTCAAATAGAATCGAAAACCATTTTTCGAGTATAAACAATTTATCAATTAGCTTACAGTTTTATAGTTCAAAATAAAGAAAGTTAGCTTTTGAGGGGAAGATTATTTTTTTTTCCTGGGGGGGGGGTGTGACACCCCGAGCTTACCGCCATTGTGTATTAAAAATTAGATCGTAATTTGTATAGAAGAGATAGAGAATCACGTGGCTAAATGTTGTTTGTTTACGATTAGTGAATGAGGCCCATTCAGACTCCTGCACCATTTTTTGTTCTTTTATAGATATATTTACGATGAGCTGCAGGTAACTAAGATTTTATTTATCGCGTGGCCCTGGAGCGATCGCCCCACTCGCCATCACACAGTGCCGCCTCTGCTTCTGAAATCATCGCCATTGAGTTCTGATCACGATCTCACTTAACAAGGGAGACTATTGTCTGCTGCTCCTGTGATTTAGTCGACTTGGCCCAGATACAACAGCCAACAAAATATCGAGTTTCTATTTAAGTCTATTTTCACCGTGTAAATCACAAGAGTTCCTGCTAAGAAAAGAAGATTATCTAGGCTACACCAAATTAAAAGTGATGTTTTCGTCCCCCCCCCCCCCCACCCCATTTCTGACAATTCGAATGTCTCTCTCTCTCGGTGTATCCCATGAACACATTCATGAGATACACATTGACAAACATTGCACTATTGTCGGAATGCCATATAAAACAACACAATAGAGCAGGGGTTCTCAACCTGTGGGTCGCGACCCCCTTAGGGGTCGACTGAAGATTTGCCAGGGGTCGCCTAAGACCATCGAAAATATGGATTGTTTTTGTCTATTCTTCTATTGCTGTGTGGATAGGGGTCGCCGAAGAGTGAGATTGTAAAAAGGGGGTCGCCGAGCTTAAAAGGTTGAGAACCGCTGCAATAAAGGATGGCTGCCTGGTCATTCGGTGGCCCAGTAGGTCCCGGGTTCGAACCGTGCCCGCTACAATCCCACATCGTCCTGGAAGAGCTTTGGGCTGGGGGTATAATTATCTTCCAAATCTGAAAGAACATTAGGATGGCTGCCTGGTCGTGCGGTTTGCGCGCTGGACTGTCGTTCGGATTTATCGACGGTCGAGGTTTCAAATCCTGCCCGCTCCCATCCTCCGTCGTCCTGCGGGAGGTTTGGACTAGGAAGTAAACTATCTTCAACTCTGAAGGAACATCCAAATTATGTAAAACATTTTACAAACAAACAAAACATTAACAATACGTAAGACAAGACAAACGAGCCCAGGTCTCGGAAGAGGTCTCCGAGCTGAGGTAGACAGTTTCAAAGTCTATTAGTACAAGATTAATGAGGGGGTGATAGTTATAAAGGGGAAGGGGGGTGTGCTGGCGTATTGACCTACACTTTCGTTCATTTGTATATATTATCGAAGCAAGACTTGAATTTTGTTTTACATACAATCTCTTGGTTCTGTTTTGTCTTATTACAGATGTCACTCTGTCTGTCTGGTATAAATTCTGTACACGTTAATTCTCCCATTTCTCGTTCTCGGATCAAGCTAAAACTTTACAAAAGTATTCATTGTCGAGGACAATACATAAATCTTTTTTTTTTTAAATTTAGCTGATTAGTTAATTAATTCTTGGTAATGAATCAATTTTTTTAATATAGACAAACGAGATAATTATTGCAGTATTGATATATATATATATATATATATATATATATATATATATATATATATATATATATATATATATATATATATATATATATATATATATATATTTATGGCAGTAATTGTGCGGTTCTTTTCTTATGTAAACGTTTCTTTTTCTTTTTTAAAGTATTTTTTTTATTTTTCTTATTCTATTTCATTCTAAATTCCAATTGGTGTTTTAAAGCGCCTCTGAATCCACCCAGCTCTAATGAGTACCTGGCATTAGTTGGGAAAAAGTAAAGGCTGGTCGTTGTGCTGGCCACATGACACCCTCGCTAGCCCTGGCCACAGATGACCTTTTCTTCATCTGCTTCTTAGATTGCAATGTCTGAAAGGGATTTTTTTTTTAAACTTTCAATCCCTAGTTAAAACTACAGTGCAATGAGCAACGAACACACCGGCACCAAATTAATACATTTGTCACTTCCTGAAAATAAAAGTATTTTTTAAATGATTCAGCTTTGACCATAAATCTGAATTTAATTTGACGTAGATTTATGGGTTTATCTGAGCGTGGCTTAGAACTCAATGAACTAGGAGGAAAAAAAAAGTGTTTACCCCTTTTAGAATCTACTTTGAAAATATTTTGTTTCTAGCAGACGATAATGTGTTCTTGTCAAATTTACTACTTCCTGCAAGGACAAGCGGTGTTGGGGTTCATAAATAGACCAGGATGTATATTTGTACAATAGAAAGACAAAAGTTGTGCTTAAGTCTTGACATTGACATGTTTAATTCAAACTTTTAAAACAAGCTTCATGTGTTGAATCACTCAGAACAAGTTAAAAAGAAAACACACACAAAAAAAGGTCGGATAAAAAGGTGGGGTGACACTAGTTTTAATAGCACCGGAAAGGTTTTTTTTTTTTTTTTTTTTTTTTTTTTTTTTTTTTTTTTTAAATAAATTAATTGGCTGGTAAATGAAAATCCAGAATCACGATCTAGACGGTTGCCATGGAGATAAAAATAATGAAATAAAGCATTGTAGACAAATTGAATGAAGGTTTTTGTTGTAAACATTTCCTTTTAACAAGAGCGCTCAACATTGACAAGTATCAGTTACAAAATATTTCCTTATGGTTGATTGTAATAATACAAATCGTGGTAATAGTACACTAACAATCCCTGTCTACAGTTACACAAATATAGAATTCATTGGATTACCCCAAAGAGCCGTCTCTTTGCCATTGTAAGGTCAACACATGTTCAAAGGGGTCACCATATATGGCTCCTTGTTTAAAGAAAGACAATAGATTCGCTTAGGTGAATTACTGATTTTAGGTTTCTTTTTATATTCGGGCAGACTCTAATGTGAGTAAACAAATACTGATCTGTGTCCAAACATCAATCTTGTACTGACATTCAAGAGGATTACAAAATTATGTTGGTATAAGAAAAAACATTGGGCCTCAGGCCAGAAAGCGTGACCCGCGCAAGTCAAAAGCTTGCATCAGTAATGGTGCGCTGCAAATGGGCGGCTGCCTGGTTGTGCCGTATGCGCGCTGGACTGTCGTTCGGTCTACTCGATTGTCCCGGGTTCATACTCTGCCCGCTGCCATCCTCGTTGTCCTGCGGGAGGTTTGGGCTAGGAAGTAGATTATCTTGAACTGAGAAGGAACATTGGGAAGACATAGCTATAGACCGCATCAGGTGGAGAGAGACAGTAACCAAAAAAGCTATGGATAGCGAAAGAACATGGGCCTCAGCCCTGGAAGAAAAACGGACAATGCGAAAAATGGCCAGCTCCTCTACAACCGAAGCAAGAGCCACCTTAACCTGCGGTATTTGTGGACGGGAGTGTCTCTCCAAAATAGGGCTCCACAGCCACAAGAGGAAGTGTGCGAGATGAACCATAGTCGTTCTACGACTGAAGGAGGCCAATGAGAAGGAACATCGAAGCAAGTAAAAAACATTTTACAAACAATGGAGCGATGGACAGAGCATTGCTCAGAACTCTACTAGATCGAAAATGCTATGTTGCCAACCGCTACGTCTAACTTCCCAACACTTTCAGTTTTGTATAAATTAGCCAGTGACATGCTTCTGCGCGAGAAAGAACCCGTCGGAGATGGTATTCCTGCAGAAGCTATTCAGTCTGAAAAAAATATGCCTTACTGAAGCCACCCCACGAACTAGGTTCGCCATACTTTCTACTAAACAAAAAATACGCCTTTACATTGCATTTACAGTTGAGTCTGAATAGTTCGTTATAGCATTTACAGTTGAGTCTGAATAGTTCGTTATAGCATTTACAGTTGAGTCTGAATAGTTCGTTATAGCATTTACAGTTGAGTCTGAATAGTTCGTTATTTTTTTAATCCGACACACAAAGTAATTCGAGGCGGCGACCATTTTTGACACACGAGTCACGTCTTTTCATGCTTCTTGAGCTGTGTTACGAGGGTTAAGTTCTTGATTGTCTGTTGTACTTGAAGTGTTGAAGTTTTTGTACCGTCTTTTAAAATGGCATGCGAAGTTGGCAGAAGTAAGCAGACAACATAATGATGACATAATCTCTAGCATGATGACTTTGGGAGACATATTGTTTGTAACATTACGATACACAGGGAGAAAATAATAATATTTTGTGAGATCCACTTAAATCCACACAAATACAAAAAAAAAAAAAAAAAAACTTAAATGGATCGAATATCAAGAGTTGAGAAATTATTTTACATTTTTTGGTTTAAGTCTATATTTTTTTTCTTTTTTGTCTATTTTATCTATGTTTTTTTTTTTACATTTTAACAATTGAAAGTCTAAGAGAATAGAATTTTCTTGACGTAAACTGCTAGATTCATTTCAATATGGAGGGTTGGAAAGAGAGAAGGAAATAGGGAGGAGGAGAGAGAAAGAGGGAAGGATAGAAAAAGAGATAAAGGGAAGTAGGCCTAACAGAGTTTTATAAACCAGCAATGAACCGGTACTTAAGGAAAATCTCTAATTTACACAAGGAAGTATCAAAAAACGCAAAACTAAAAATCTTTGGCCATATTGCAAAGTCTTCGGGGCTTGCAAAGACTTTCCTTCAGGGAACAGTACCAGGAAAAAAAACAGAAAGAGGCAGACAGAGAAAGTGATGGGAAGACGGAAGACAACATAAAAGAATGGACGGGCCTGCTGTTGAAAGAGGTTCAATCCAAGGCATAAAGACAGACAGGAATGGAGAAAGACGGTTGACAAATCTCGTGTGGTGCCACAACGGTCAAACAGACTAAGGGAGAGGTGAAGGTCGTGAAAGTGGTGAAGGTGTATATTATGTAGAAAAGCGAATATGAAGACAAGAATATGTTATATGATAACCCTAACCCTTACTCCCATCCAGCGGCGTAGTGAGCAAAACATGCGCCAGGGAAAGGTACTTTATTGGCGCCTCCCCCCCCCCCCAATTTTCCATGAACATCAAATAAAAATAAAGGCTGCTTGTGGCCTCCCCCCTCCCCCCGGAGAGTGGCGCCCGGGGCATTGTTCCCCCTTTGCCCTCCCCTCACTTCGCCTCTGCTCCCATCTAAACTCATCAGATTAAAATATGACAATATTTAGTTAGAGTGTAGGTCCTGGGTCAGTACGGACTTCTTTGACCAGCTGCGGGACATGCGTATGTGTTTGTAAAGTGCTGAATTTTGCATTTCAACAAATGCCACACGCGCCAACAACTTAAACCCACAAACTTACAGACTTACACACACACACACACACACATACACATATGTCAATGGTCTCACATTTCTGCCAGTGAATGAATGGCATTGAACCACGCAATGAAACAGGAGGAGCAGCTTAGACCTGTGTCTGTGTCTGTGTGTACACAAAACAAGAAGCTTAGCTATTGATTGGACAATAATTAGATCTAGTCGCAGGAGTGAGAAAGCCAGAGAGTGTCTGCAAGACGTAGAAAATAGGTTAATGCCCCTGGTAGCTTAGAAAAACACATTTGAGTCATAAGTGTGAGTTGGGGGTGGGTGGGTCCGGGAGGTACCTAAGTATCGATACACAGTCATATGTCAAATACTTGATAAGACACAGTCATGTGTCAAGCACTCAATGAGTCACAGTCATGTGTCAAGTATTCAGTGAGACACAGTCATGTGTCAAATACTAAATGAGATACAGTAATATGTCAAATACTTAATAAGACACAGTCATGTGTCAAGCACTCAATGAGGCACAGTCATGTGTCAAATACTCAATGAGACACAGTCATGTGTCATATACTTAATGAGATACAGTCATGTGTCAAATACTTAATGAGATACAGTCATGTGTCAAATACTTAATGAGATACAGTCATGTGTCAAATACTTAATGAGATACAGTCATGTGTCAAATACTTAATGAGATACAGTCATGTGTCAAATACTAGTATCTAAGAAACACTTATGACAAGTTTTATCAAGATTGGTCAAACAGTTTGGATTTCTATGCGGAACATACATACATACTCCTTACATTCAATCACATATATTAGATTTTGTTTAAAATGTTATAGTTTTGAAATGTGGAGGTCTTGTGCTGAAGCATATCTTTGCACTATTATCAATCCGGAAGTGGGCATAGTCATGTGTCAACCACATATTGAACGTATTGTCAACATATTGAGACACAGTCTGGAGCCAACCACTTCTTGAGGCATGTTTCTTGTGTCAGAGTATGTTTATCTCACAGTTAAACCTGCGCTCCGACGAATTTTCTGGCATCAAATCCAGGTACAACCCAACACAATGTCACGCTTGGGCCAACTTGTGTAGTACACACCACTACGGAACTGACATGGCAGTGTTACATACGCTTTCGTTCCGCGTCAAATGTTGCGTATAACAGTACAACAGTCCCGTAGTCCTCGGCCAGGTCACGTGGCCCTTTAAATAGATGAAAAATATTTGTTTACAGTGGAGCTTCAAAATAAAACCAATAATCTTATAACCACATTTCACTTCCGCTGGTTGGCGAGCCAAAAGCAATGGCGGATTTATCAGGGAAAGGGGTGATTTCTTATTCCATATGCTAGGACAGATTCGTACAAGCACTCCTTCTTCCCTTGTGTCGTTAGACCATGAAATGAGTTGCCTGAATCAGCCAGGAAAACCAACGACTTAGCAGAGTTTCATCTTCAGACATTCTTTAGTCTGTTGGATCTATTGAGCCGCTGCGGCAGCACGCAAGATCTGTTGATCTTGTTTCCTCTCTGTCTTTTGCCTTGAATAGAATTTCTTTCAAAGACAGGCCCGTCCATTCTTTAATGTTGTCCTCCCATAGCCGAGTTTAAGGCACTGATTAACATGTATGACTAGATTGACACATGAGATTCGAAGTACGTAATTGTCTAGTCCTATGAAGTAACTTCTGTATCTATAAGATAAGATAAGATAAGATACCACCTTCCCCACTCGACTGGGATTTTTTTTGTTTGTTTTTTTACAGGCCATTTACTTATGATATTTGGACCCTATCGTCTGCTGCCTTAAGACGAAAAGAAGACAATTGTTTTTTTTTTTTTTTAAGTTTTTTTTGCGAATAAAAACTTATGAAAGCGGTTGCGGGGACGAAGCCCCCAGCCCTCTCTTCGGGGTCCCTTTGCACGACACCTACACAATCCAATATCATCACTTTCATTCTGGTTCAGTTGATGGAAAAGGGGGGGGGGCGGCTTGGAGAGGCGGCCGCGGTTGAGTGGGAGCGCCAAAAATGTATCCCATCCCATCCCTATGCCTTTTTTGTACACACGATTTCTGTATAACTTTTTAAAATCTTATATATCCTGCTTTATACGCTAAGTATTTCTATTGGAGCCGGGGTAGAAGAAGGACTGGGGTTGTATACTCCAGTTTATTATACCATTGTATATCAAGCGATGTAATGAAAATTGTTTGTAAGTATATCAAGCGATGTAATGAAAAGAGTTTGTAAGTATATCAAGCGATGTAATGAAAAGAGTTTGTAAGTATATCAATCGATGTAATGAAAAGAGTTTGTAAGTATATTAATCGATGTAATGAAAAGAGTTTGTAAGTATATTAATCGATGTAATGAAAAGAGTTTGTAAGTATATTAATCAATGTAATGAAACGAGTTTGTAAGTATATCAAGCAAGCTATGAAGCGAGTTTGTAAGACAATTTCCAATTTACGTTTGTACTTTAAGGCGTCCCTTGTGTTTGTATGTGTGCGTTTGTGTTTGCGTTTCTATTTTTGTAGTTTCCAGACCTTGCGATCTATAGGGCAGAGGGTGCTAAGTTCATCTGTTTCTGTGGTCCATGGTTAACGAGGGTGCCATATGGCTAGCACAACGACCTACCTTCTTTACTTTTCCCCAACTAAAGTCAGGTACCCATTAGAATTAGTTTGACTCAGGGTCGCCCTAAAAATCACGAAAATTCAAAATCCCAGTCTTTGCTAAGATTGGAACCCAGGACCCCAGGTTCGGAAGCCAAGCGCTCAACGACTCTGCCTTTTATTGTCGTTCAATGAGGTCAATTGTCACTCAAATTAGAATATTATGAAATAAGTTCTAGTAAATTGATTGGGGAAACTATAAGATAGATTTCTTTTCTCTAAATTAAAAAAAAACAACACAAACATATTAGCAATTACCCAAACACAGCAGACAAAACACGAGGCACATGTTAAGCTAGGTCAGGCACTGCGCTCCTGTGTCACACCAGACAGGTAACACAAAATATTCAGAACACTACAATACCATATTTGGTTGGGGAGTTTCAAGGCAGATAACTCTCTAGTCTAATTAATTAACAGCATTCTTTGTTACCGCCCACATTGTATTTTGCCTTGCGCAATTTTAACAGAAAATTAAGCGACCAATTACGGTCATGGCATGTCTTGAAATTATAGAATTGAAATTATTTTTTATTTGTATTCATGACAGCATTATTATTTTTTAATTAACTAAAGTTCGTACTCTGGCACCGCCAGGGTCGAGCTTCGTCAGAGAGAAACAAAATTAATTGTTATTATTACCTTCTTATCTTATATGTTACTGACGTGTCTTCAAATAAGATCATTACGTCCTACGTTTATCCACGTATTAATCTGGTTGTACACGTTAATTAGAGAGCTTAAGCTCCGCTAAGCCCTTGCAACCTGTTCCCAAGATCTAATGGCAATAGAGAAGAAGAAGGAGCACTTGTACGAATGTGTCCTAGCATATGGAATAAGAAACGGATTTTATCATTATTTCTCTCTCTCTCTCTCTCTCTCTCTCTCTCTCTATATATATATATATATATATATATATATATATATATATATATTAGCCACTGACCTATATATATAAATATATATATATATATATATATATATAGGTCAGTGGCTAATATATATATATATATATATATATATATATATATATATATATATATATATATATATATATATATATATATATATATATATATATATATAGGTCAGTGGCTAATAACTTACTAAACAAAACCAAAACTGCTGAGGATTGCATATCTGAAGACTGAACCATTTCAACCAAGACCCCACCCCCCCCCCCCCTTTCCCACTTCTAGCTGCGGGGGAGGTGGGAGGTTACTCCAATCTATTGATTGGTCTTTCATGGCCACTCTCCTATTGCCTTTTATTGCGTAGTCATTAACTGATAAAAGTCGTCAAAGGCCTGGACAGGACAATCGACAAGGAGGGATAACTCTGCGATCATTTTACTCTCACCTTTATGTTTCTGTGCGTGTTTGGGTTGGGGGGGGGGCGGGAACTTGCCAACTACAAGCTGTCGTCTGCCAATTAAAAAGATAGTTTTTTTTTACATTTTTATTATTGTAGTTTTCTTGGCAGTTTTCCACCGGTTACGCCCAACCCTGATTGCTGATAGCCTCCATGTTTTTAGAGTTGAGAAGTTAGCCACATTGCTGTATTTTGGGAGAAGTTCTCTGTCCGCTACTAGGGCGTTCAGAATTGACTAATATTATGATATTTTTGTGTTTAAGGTGTATGCCCTATATTTCAGTGGCGTAGCTAGCGTGGGGGAAGGAGGGGGGAGAATTGGAAAATCCCTCCGAGCCCCTTTTGAGTTTTTTTTTTTACCTTAAAAATTAAATATTACGCAAAATGCTGGGGCCCCCAAAGAGGTCAAGCCCCCAGGTCCCCAAACGATGGAAAATTCCTAGCTACGCCCCTGCTATATTTTGTAGTGTTTCGGGGCTTGTCTGGAATAAAGAAGCTATTTTAAGCGTGTCTTAACATATATATGTATATATATGTATAGCCTATATATTATATGACTGTTGATTGTATACAGATTCTGCCAGAGCTAATTGTGTAATAATTAAAAGATCGAGCTTGTAAGTTGTTCTACATTTGAGCCCCACCCTCTCTATCTCTTGCTTGCTTTTTTGAAAATATCTTTATTCTTTCTCTTTTCGCCCTTAACTTTCTTTTTACCCCTTGCTTAATCTCTTTTCTCTTTTTTCTCCTTCCCTCGCTCTCGGTCTTTCTCTCTTTTTACCAAACTTATATCAACTCACTCTGCCTATCTGGCCAAAAATTTGTACATGTTATTTTACCCACACCCAATCATCGGATCAAGATGAAATTTTGCACACTTTTTTCTTTTACCTGACAACACAAGAATAAAAATAAATAAATAACCAATTGGTTAATTAACTATTGGTAATACACTTTTTTTTTTTGGTATCTTGAACAAGGGGAAGAAGTTGTAATTGAATTAGGTGGTGGTATAAGCTGAATTAGTCAATAAATAGCTCTACAAACTTCCATACAATCTCGCCACTAGCAGAGTGGCTACCGTGTTGGCTTGAGAAGCCAGAGAAGGATTAAGCCATGAGTTGGGATTCAGGTCGCTCCCCATTTTTTTTATTTTTATAAAAATCTCTATCTATCTATCTATCTATCTATCTATCTATCTATCTATCTATCTATCTATCTATCTATCTATCTATCTATCTATCTATCTATCTATCTATCTATCTGTATATCTATCTGTCTGTCTGTCCATCTATCTATCTATCTATCTATCTATCTATCTATCTATCTATCTATCTATCTATCTATCTATCTATCTATCTATCTATCTATCTATCTGTCTGTCTATCTGTCTATCTGTCTGTCTATCTGTCCGTCGGTCTGTCTGTCTATCTATCTGTCTGTCTGTCTATCTGTCCGTCGGTCTGTCTGTCTGTCTATCTATCTATCTATCTATCTATCTATCTATCTATCTATCTATCTATCTATCTATCTATCTATCTATCAATCTATCTATCTATCTGTCTGTCTGTCTATCTATTTGTCCGTCGGTCTGTCTGTCTGTCTATCTATCTATCTATCTATCTATCTATCTATCTATCTATCTATCTATCTATCTATCTATCTATCTATCTATCTATCTATCTATCTGTCTGTCTATCTGTCTATCTATCTGTCCGTCGGTCTGTCTGTCTATCTATCTGTCTGTCTGTCTATCTATTTGTCCGTCGGTCTGTCTGTCTGTCTGTCTATCTATCTATCTATCTATCTATCTATCTATCTATCTATCTATCTATCTATCTATCTATCTATCTATCTATCTATCTATCTGTCTGTCTATTATCTATCTGTCTGTCTGTCTATCTATCTATCTGTCCGTCAGTCTGTCTATCTATCGGTAGATAGATAGACAGATAGATATAGTTATAAATATTATATCTATAAAGCAATGGTATCTAATCTTTATTATGGACCATGCGTCAGTTTCTTACAAGCCAAAAGAAGTGTATCAACAGATGTAAGGGGCAATTGTTGACATAACATGATTCATTTCAAACTCATCGATGCCGCGACTTGCCCAGTCGAATGCCCTCCATCCCAACCCATCTCCTAACAGTGAGCCGTGTACTCCACAGCAAGATTGCGTTTCAGGTCCCAGAGGACCTCCCTCCGGGGACAATTGCACGAGCTGGAAGAGGAAAATGACCCGAGGAACAGAACGCTATGAAATCTGAGATATTCTATGATTCACGTCTGCTGGTGGAAAGGGCAGAGTTAGAGCCCCGAGAAATTGGCCTGGACACGCAACGTAAACGTGTTTGTGTTTTCTGTGACGGACACAAGCCTCGTTCTGATGGAACAAAGCACAATGACCCCCACCAGACACACACATACACACACACTTCATGTTCAGTCCCTTTCTTTATTTGTTTCAACTTAAAAAGTATCCAGCATTTAAAAAGAAAGAAAAATAAAAAGATCGAGGGGAAAAAAAAAGGGGGGGGGGCAGTTCTCAAATTCAAATGTTCATTATAATTATACAAATTTAGCTGGTTAAGTGAGTAGACTATTATAGTACAATGCTTGTAATAGCTGGATATCTGCACTCAGCAATAATCTAGAACCAAATTTGTATGTTTAGTACAGAAACTGATGAATACAGTTTTGGGAGTGGAGGCTATGTATAAAGTGGTTAATCTACAGATGGGGATGTTTGGTAAATGTCTCTGAATGGTTGCATTGAATAAACACTGTTATTTCTTGAAGAAACATTTTGAAGTTCATTTCATGGCTATCGATCTGGATGTCACAAACTTCCTATCAGAATCAAATTGGTTTGCACAAGATGCCAAAATATATAGGTCGCAACTGGGTCTGCCTAATATGAAACACTGCACTCAACCTTAATCTTCGCAATCAAAGTCATTGTCATTATTATTACAATTATGCAGTGTATTGTAGAAATAATTAAAAATTAAATAATGGTTTTCATTGAGATACAAAATTATCGTCAATATAGTATATTTATATTTTCGTACTTTTGTGACCGAGAATATAAAGCACTATTTGTGTAACTAAGCAAAGGGGAAGTAACCAGCATAATTGAAGGTATAGTTAGCCAACGCAGTTATCCTTTCTGATCCTTATTGAATTATATCTGGACAGTTGTCATGGATGTCATTAGTATTTCCTACAATCCCGAAATCACATTCTAGTAGAGATTCGAACTCAACACCATTGGTTTCGCAGCCAAGTTCTTTACCGTTTATTCAAAATGTCATTGAACGAAGCAGAATGAGAGAGCTATTACAGAGCTCCGCTAAAGGTACCAGCCCCCATCACGTGACGTTGTGCCTTGGTTCACTCGGAACTCAGATGCTTTCCAATGACTCGGTATGAGTGCACACTGGCTTCAGGTCAATCGGGCAAACTTCAAGCGTATTAAACCTACATTTCTTTGTTTCCTTATTGTCATATATATACACATTGCAGAAATATAACACATTGCACAAATATAACACATTACACAAATATAACACATTACACAAATAAAACACATTACACACAAAAAAAATACATTACAGAAATATAACACATTACAGAAATATAACACATTACAGAAATATAACACATTACACAAATATAACACATTACACAAATTTAACACATTACACAAATATAACACATTACACAAATAAAACACATTACACAAATATAACACATTACGCAAATATAACACATTACCAAATATAACACATTACGCAAATATAACACATTACACAAATATAACACATTACACAAATATAACACATTACACAAATAAAACAAGTAAAAGCCATTACACAAATAGAAAACATTACACAAATGAACTCATTACACAAATAGAAAATATTACACAAAAGAACACATTACACAATAGAACACATTACACAAATGAACATATTACACAAATAGAACACATTACACAATAGAACACATTACACAAAAGAACACATTACACAAATAGAAAACAATACACAATAGAACACATTACACAATAGAACACATTACACAATAGAACACAATACACTAATAGAACACATTACACAAATAGAAAACAATACACAATAGAACACATTACACAATAGAACACAGTACACAATAGAACACATTACACAAAAGAACACATTACACAATAGAACAAACCCATCTGTTTCAGGTCAGGATCAGTCCCAACTTGTTGAAATGTTTGTCTCATCCTATCTTATCTTATATAATACAGACGTTACTTCATAAATCACAAACGTTCCTTCACAAAAAAAAAAAAGTATTTCATATGCACATCCATGCATCGGGAGGCGCGGTGGCTGAGCGGCAAAGCACTTCCCTTCCGAACCAGAGTCCCAGGCTTCGAATCCTGGTGAAGACTACGATTTTAACTTTCGGAATCTTTAGGGCGCCTCTGAGTTCACCCAGCTTTAATGGGTACCTAAGTTGGGGAAAAGTAAAAACGGGTTGGTCGTTGTGCTGGCCACATGACACCCTAGTTAACAGTGGGCCACATAAACAGATGACCTTTACATCATCTGATGGTCTGAAAAAGGAAACTTTACTTTCTTTACAATAAATTACATTCATATGTTTAACTAGTGGTGCATGTTAATCAGAGACTTGAACTCAGGCAAGCCGCTCTCTATTGGCACAAGGAAAGAAAGATGCAATTATATGCATTCTTCCTTAATACGAAATAAGAAATGTCCCTTTATATTTAAAGTGGTACGGAAAGTTGACTGTCTCTTCTCTTCACTCACACACATTGCTGTTAAGACTATATGATAATTAGATGACTTTATAATCAACCTTTCGTTGCTTATCACTCTTCTAGTAAATTATTAGGACTTCCCACCCCCCAAGCTATCTCGATAGGTCTAGATTTCCTTTTTTTTTTTACTTTATCAACTGTGTACAGTAGTTTAGAGTCACTATGTCTAGTTTACCTTTGGGTCAAATACCTTCGCTACCTCATTTACCTAGATTTCTATCTCGGTTTAAGGACAAATAAAGTTTTTATATTAACAGTTTCAGAAAGCCGTGACACCATCGCTTACCTCGTCTGCTGGTGAGAAGGTAACTCTTGAGAGACTGTTGGAGTGGATTCCCTTGTTTATCCCCTTCGACGAAAGGGATAAATTACAGTTTTAATCCTCGGGACACTATTTGATCTACCTATCACCGCAGCCAAAGACAATAAAACCTACGAAAGATTTTTGTTTTAGATAGCTATCTCTATATACATTTATTTTGACAAGTCTAGACACAGGCAAAGTTTTAACAGAATTTGCAAAGTCACAAGTCTATATCTATATCTTCTTTTTTGAAGTAGCGTGTGTCATTTATTAGATACACCACTTGACATTCTGTTTGTTTACTGGCAATGTGTCTGTCGTATCATGAGATGGTAACGCGTGATTATTAAAACTAATATTTACAGTCAGCGGGTAAAATTTTGGGGACCCTTGTGACCTAGTTTAAATGTTTATGTGTCCATCATCATCATTACCAAACATTTAAGCGAGAAGTTGAGAGGTTCAAATCCTCTCTTGCAGAAGACCTGGACACAAACTCTGCTGTTTTCATTGATTTGATTTTGATTTTAGACACATCGGCACAATTTAGGCCATGTCGTGCCTGCAGTCCCTTAAGGACTACTCTCTCTCTCTCTACATAACAAGGGCTAAATTCTATACAGTTAAATCATTCTGTTTTGCGTAGTGATAATTAATTACCAATAGTTAACTAACTTATTGTTTAATTTTTAAAAATTGATTCTTGTGTTGTCATGCCAAAGAAATTATTGTCCAAAATTTTAGCTTAATCCGAGATTGGGTGTGGTAGAAATAACGTGTACAAACTTTTGGCCAGAGTGAGTTGATATAAGCTTTGTAAAAACAAGATCGTTTTTTTAAATTCTATTAGACTCAAATCGTGTGCACTCTTACAAGGGCACATAACTCGACTGTCATACGCTGTTATCAAACTTAAGATTTTTCGGGCACTGGACTTACTATACGGATTCTATCATCAATTCTACTCACGAGATTTGCTGACGTCAAGATACCGCTCTACACAAAAGTGTGTGTGTGTGTGTGTGTGTGTGTGTGTGTGGTGTTATACTTATTCACTGTATGTTCTCTTTGTGTGGTGGCGTTGTTGGAGTGTTGCTTGAGCTTCAATGATAAACTAAGCGGACGGTGACGCAATCTTGGTGATGTCACCTCTTCTAGCTTATCTCACGTGACACGAGTTCCATCTTGTAGCTAAGTAGGCCTATGTGTACCACGTGCCCTGACACACTGATGGGGGAATATTAGAGCGATGGAATTCAGAGGGTCGGGTGGGGGCTATCCACAGCTGACCTAGTTTCTAAAGATAAACTATTTAAATAATTTTTTTTTTTAAAAACAAAAATATTCACTCGAGCCTTCACCGTGTGATGTATGATTTCCCGTTCAAATATCCCATGATTCAACAGTAATACGTCAAGATGTGGACATATAAATCTACATTTCTGGCTGTCGCCATGATGTGGACATATAAATCTACATTTCTGGCTGTCGCCATGATGTGGACATATATATCTACATTTCTGGCTGTCGCCATGATGGGGACATATAGATCTACATTTCTGGCTGTCATCGTGATGGGGACATAAATCTACATTTCTGGCTGTCATCATGATGGGGACCCAAGTTCATTGCATATGACTGAAATGTAAGAAGTTTCACCAAGAAATGTCTGATCCACCTTCTCGTTCCAAATGTCTGATCCACCTTCTCATTCCAAATGTCTGATCCACCTTCTCATTCCAAATGTCTGATCCACCTTCTCATTCCAAATATCTGATCCACGTTATTGTTCCACATGTGGTACCAATCTCCACAGCGGTCATACTCGGCTTTGCTTGAGGGAAAGCGAAGCTTGCAATGACCAACCCCAATAGATGCAACCTAGCTTCTAGACTAGTTGATTGCGGGCTCTTCTAATCAGAGTATTATCTCTCATTTCCCTCGAGTTTAAACAATCTCTAGAGCAGTGGTCTTCAACCTTTTTTTGGCCTACCGCCCCCTTTTCGAATTTTTTCTTTAAAAAAATCCGCCAGCGCCCCCCTCTAAGAAAAACAGTTATAAAGAAGCGCGAGAATGCAAATTTGAACAAAATATCATCTATCTATTAATTTTTATGCTGTCAATAACACTTATCCCGCTTGAGAGACGACCGCATGCCAAAGGCGATTGTTGTTAACTCCTTGGCCTATGACTGACGAGCTTTGAGGTGCCCCTCTCCCCCGTGAGCGCTATAAAGATTTATTCAGGCGCCATTTCGCTCTCACTGGCATAGAGGAAAGTACCTGGCAGCATTCTCTGGCAGCAGATAGCCTCTGAGAGAAACAGTTCGAGAGCTCTTACAAAAACTGCGGGACAAACATTTGATACTCAAAGAAAAGCCAGCATACAACGGTTTTGTCTGCATAAATTTCGGGAAAATATGTAGGTCGCAGTTGGGTTTCCGTAGTTATGTGAAACACTGGACTCAGCCGTAATCTTCGGAATTAAAGGCAAAAACAGCCAATATTATCATTATGCAAAAATTATGTCAAATAATTTGCAGTGATTACACACAAAAATTAATTGTAAAGACTTTCTTTCAAATCCTAAGAATAGTCTCCGTTTGAAGTTTTGAATATTAGGGCCTACTGTTTTTAGGTTTAATTGTAAATTTAGTTTTAATTTTTAATATAAATATTACTATTGCTGAATTCACTACAAAATGAAATTAAGCTAATGGTAACCTTGTGCCTCCTGCAGTCTGACAATATTAAATATTTCAAGCTTTAAATTAGCCAAGGCAAGGCGAAGGTCTCCTCTATTTGCTACATCCAGTCTATTTCTTTGCCTATTCATTAACTTTGTTACGCACTAAATCTAGGTTAACCATGTATGTTGGTGCAATAGCTAAAACATAATTCCATTTTCGACCTAAGTTTGGAATTTTACTGAAACATTTAAATGCAGCCACATCTCTGTTGTGCCTCCAGGGGCGTAGCTAGGAATTTCCATCGTTTGGGGGCCAGGGGGCTTGACATCTTTGGAAGCCGATGCATTTTGCGTAATATTTAATTTAATTAATTAAAAAAGCAATAATTTGCCCCCCCCCTTTAAATGGGGGCCCGGGGGATTTTCAAATTTCCCCCCACCCTAGCTACGCCACTGTGTGCCTCCTATGTTTACATTCTTTATTACTGAAGACATAGTTTTGTAAATCTATTTTTTCATGCAACTCAATTTGAACGTCTGTAACAGATGTTTAATAATTGTCATTTATATACATTTTTTTTTTATTTTAGAAGCGAATCTTAATTTCTTCATAGAGCATTGTTATGGGAATTGCATAGATATCGGTGTCCTTGGGCAGTAATTCATTTGTCAACAAACAAGTTATGTGAGATTGTAAAACTCTTTAAAATAGATTTAATATCTCGATAAAAGAGAAAATGATATTATCAATAAAAGTCAATCTCTTTCCTAGCTGTCAGAGGTTCGCTTCATTCATTTGTGTTAGATGCCTACCGTGTAAAACAATTTTTTAGCCTGCTTTAAGTCATCGCCAATCGTTGAATCTTCCAGTTTCTCAAAAAAAAATATTATTTAAGAGCTTAAAAAACGAGCCATAACCATTAACAAACCCTTTCGAAATCCAGCGAACTTCAGTTTACAACAAGAGTCTAACACCTTTTTCATCATTTGTTTTATAAAACTGTTGAAAGATGCGCTTATTTTCGGCAAGGGTTTGTATTTTATTTACAGTTTTATAATTAAATTCAAATAGAAATGAAATTGCGGGCTAAACTTTTCTTGTGTATCATAACTCACAAGGTGAATAGTAAATAGATTTGTTCTTTATTCTATATTATTGTAGCGTCCAACCACCGATGGTTTCCTATATGTCCCCATAAGCTACATAACAAGACAATTTTGAAATAATATTTCATCTCTAACAGAAAAAAAAGTATTTTTGTGTTACACATGTTTTAAAATAAATTTAGTTTTAATCAATTTTTCAACACTATCATAAGAATTTTTAAAAAGCTATGCATTTTTCTAAAAAGCCACTAAAACATATCCTGCTTTGCTGTTTTTTGTTTTAATATTGTTTTAATTGTAGATTTTTATAATTGTTCATGAATATTCTGAAATTATTTTTCGATATCGCAATATGTTCGTGAAGCCGACTTGGTTTCATAACCTCATCTGAAAATGCCATCAAAGAAGAACTTACTTTTTTTTCTAGTGGCAATTCACTAAATCTCAAGGAAATATTATATGACATACCAGTGAGTTTTCGTTATGTTTTTTGTTTTTAAAAAGTAAAATTATTCTATTTAATGTTACCTTTAATGTTTTATTGCAATTAACATTTAGATATTAATATATTAAAATATGTAGATAAAATTAACTATAATCTAAAAGGCGTATTATCTACTTTGTTTATCAAATCTTAAATGTTTATATGCGCGAGATCCATGGACAATAAATACTCTTCAATCATAGCAAAACAGTAAGAATTTAAAAAATAGAAAATGGGATTCCCGAACTCAATTTCTAACGCTGTTTCTGTTCTTAAATTAGAAGCAAGTTAACTTTAATTTGTCTATATTCAGTTTAATGTTGAAGAATTTTAAAATTTGTTTTGTTTCAGAGCACCTTTAGTTTCTTCTTTCCGCCTTTATACCCAGCGCCCCATTTTGTGCCTAGCGCCCCCCTACCGCCCCTTTGGCTCTCAGCGCCCCCCAAAATCTCGAAAACGCCCCCGTTAAAGACCACTGGTCTAGAGGTTCTAAAGGAAAATTTGATTGGCACTTTCATGACGTCATTTCTTCGTCGTTCTGTGGACTTCTATTCTTCACTTGTGAAGAAACAATGCAATCGCTATATAACAGACCCCACCGAGATTCAAACTCAAAACTCAGCAGCAACTCTTTATAAAGATAGAATTTTACTGATTCGTAAGTTATAAAAAGAACAACTAGATCAAGTGTATTTTTTAAAAATACGTTAATATACAGTTTAGCTACTGAGAAATAGAATATCTATCTACTTGACCTGAAGAACTTTTCAACCGATTATCTCCCCTCTCCAGCCTTGTCTACTAGGCTCAGTTTCAAGGGTCCAAATGTTTTATTCATGTCTGACCCATATAAAATTCACACACGCCTTGGGCCCCGTCTAGTGACAAGCCTCTAAGTGGCCAGTGTACTGAGAGAGATAGAGAGAGGAGAAAGAAAGATAGAGAGAGATAAAGGGAGGAGACAGGAAAAGGGGTGGAGAGAGAAAGAAGTCAAGGAAGAGAGAGAGAATAAAAGAGAGGGAGGAGAGAAAGAGAGAGAGAAAGAGAGAAAAGATGAAATTATTACGAATCAATAAAAAAAAAACAACAAGATCTACACCTATTACATTCACATGTAGATTCAGTAAACATAAAACTCTGAAGTCTAAACAATGTTTATTGTCAATAACCTTTTAGAGATGATACGAGAACATATATAAAACAACAAGGCTTTCTAATAGAAACATCCTCTTGCTATGGAACCAGCACATCTGATACTTTCCAAAACACTCTCTCACAAAGTAAACAACCTTAGAACATCTTATAAATGTTGAAATTAACATCAACACACACACACACACATCAAGTTTATTTCTATACAGACCAGTGACCAAAGTCAAATTTGGCTGAAAGTTCAAATGGGTTTTAAAACTTGTATCAGAGTGCTATGCAGCTCTATTCTAAGAAAAGATGTTTACATAGGTCATGTAGAACTACTATGAACATTGTGACTGGCTTGCAAACATTTGTATAGGTACTGTCTAGATAGACTCACTATCATATAACAACCAAGATAGAACTGGCCAACACATGAGGTCAGTTCACTAAGAAGAGTATGCATGACCAAATGCATGACGCGTAGGACGTAATCATCTGCTTTTTTAAGTAACGTCTGTATCATATAAGATAAGATAAGATAAGAGGATATCACTGGGCTGAGGACCAGTTCATTGGACAGGCGGCTTTTGTTTTACTTGTATCTCAAGTGTACAATTAAACTTCTATGTACTGCAGTGGCTGAGTGGTATAGTGTTTGGCTTCTGAACCAGGGGTCCAGAGTTCAAATTTCAGTGAAGTCTGGGATTTTTTTTTATTTCAGGATCTTTATGTGTCTTTAAGTTCACTTAACTGTAATGGGTACCCGATATTAGTTGAGGAAAAGTAAAGGCGGTTGGTTGTTGTGCTGGCCAAATGACACCTTCGTTAACCGTGGGTAACAGAAACAAGTGACTTAAACATCTGAAAGGGGAACATGACTTCACTTGATAAGAAATTCAACAAATATAGAACAATGACTATTTCTATAGAATCTTAGCCAGTATAACCCCCCCCCCCAGATTTCTTGTAAGTATCTCTACTGTTATGTCA
Source organism: Biomphalaria glabrata (assembly GCF_947242115.1). Taxonomy (NCBI): domain Eukaryota; kingdom Metazoa; phylum Mollusca; class Gastropoda; family Planorbidae; genus Biomphalaria; species Biomphalaria glabrata. The sequence continues at coordinate 51,738,470 of NC_074716.1, read as the reverse complement.
AGAGCTTCTAAGTGTACATGTTTACCAAATTGAGAACTACTGCTCCAGTTTATGATGCCATGGTACTTAGATGTTACTATCTAATGGCAGCACTAAGTAAAACTTTTTTTTTTAAAAAGTTTTTGCTTGGCCAGTTTCAGACCTTCAGAAGACATCTACTTGTAGTCCTAACCTCCTGCAGGACAGCAGCGAATGAAAGTGGACAGGGATTGAACTAGTGACTTATCACGATGGGAGCCCAAAGCACATACCCCTCGACCAGGTAACCAACCAGAAATGAGAGGAAATGGTGAATTAAATATGGCCATTATTCTGTCCTTGCATGCATCATTCATTGTTTCTACACTTAGATTCACGTTTGTATTTTACATAGGGCTCTGCATTTCAGAAGTCAACACAACTAACAGGTGCCCACAATCAGAAAGGCAGCTTCTAAGTTCATGTATGCGTTTGTAAAAATGATCAAGGACTCAATACTTTTCATTCTCCTAGCGCAAACCTCACAATGTGACTGAAACAAACGAGACCTAGAAATGGTTGTGGTTTAGTTCAGTTTGTTCACTGGCCTATACGTTCACTACAAAGAAGGGGGGGGGGGGGATACACAAAGCAAAAGGGAGATGAATTCACTACTGTAACATAGCGAAATGTCCAAATGATCTAAAACATTGACAACACTCCATCGGAGCTTAACACTTGTGTTCATGTATGGCATATGTGAGAATAAAAAAATGACAACTATTTATCAGTCATGAACAAGAAGAATACATGAAAAGTCTACCAATGGTTGTGCAGTTGAAGGAGGATATGTCTGCTAGGTTTGGGAGTAAAAGCTACATCTGGCTGTAAGTCATTGTGTTTTATAACTAGACGGACTCACGCAAAGCTACAAGGAATTCTGTGAAGGGCACAGCTCGCAAACAGAGAAACTAAAAACTATTCGAACAGCTGAGTAACAAAAAGCAACAATCATCAGCCAAACTTAACCTAAGCCAATGGAAACCAGCACATATAGAACTAGAAGGAAATGAGAAGGCTGACACACTCGCCAAGTGTGGGAGAACAAACTCACAATTAAACATTGCATTCTATCCAGAAGAAATGAAGAAACTAATAGGGAATAGAATAAACGAGAAATGGACAAGCTCTTATCCGAATCACAAGAAAGATGACGCCAATTATAAGCTATCCCGACAAGACCAACGTCTAATCTTTCGACTCAGGACTGGACACAACAGAATGCGACAACATATGAACCGGAAGCTCAAAATTGGAACCTGTGAAATCTGCCCATGTGGAGTGTCACCAGAGAATGCTGACCATGTCCTCCAAAACTGCTCTCTTTACCAAGATGGCCACACAAAACACTACAATAGAAAGAAAACTACATGGTGAGCTCCCAGATTTGGAAACCATTGTGCAACTCATCTCATAAATTGGTCCAGTCATCTGAATGCTCCAACATAATAATGATGATGAGGAGGAAGAAGAACAGTCAAACTTATAAAGCCTCAAGAATAAACAAAGGCAACAAGAACACTGCAAACACTATAACAGTTCTTTTAACACTCGGATACATACACATAGCATACCATCTAAACAATTGATTGTATAGTATATAATGACTCTATGGGCACATCCCAATGGCTGAGAGAGAGAGAGAACATGTAGGTATTGACTAACACCAAACTGATTTACTCAAGATCAATTCAAAACTCTGATTAACGTAACAAAAATAGGAACAAGTCATTCAACTTAAATAGATGGCACTAAAGGTAGAGTACTGCCCCTAGATGAATATAGGGATATTGCCTTTATTATGTGATGAAATGAGTGTGACATTCCTGCACTGGCAATAAATTGTCGTATGTCAAGTTTCGGGACGAACAAGAAAATGACACATTTGTTCATATGCAAATATCTTTATGTCTTAATGCAGACCCAGACAAAAAGTTGTGGCTGGCTGCAAATGCAACATAAGATAATTTAAATAAATACATAAAATTGATGGTCACTTCGATTTGTATCCCTGATTCTACAATAGTCTCCCTTGATTAGAATGTTTAGAAAAACAACAAAAAATAAAACAACAACAAAAAAAATAAAACAACAACTGGTGTAGCCTGTAACAAAATATAAAATGCAGTTACAACACAGTAACAAGAGCCTCTCTTCCAAAATGCCTTTGAATGTAGTTTAGTGAGATAAAAGCATAAAACTTAATCAAATCTTATAATTTATAAAAAATGCTTTAATTACAGTGTAAGATCCCTTGTGTTAAACTATCTGGACTCAAAAGGCTGCACAATCTGAACAACCCATGACTAAACTAATTGGGGATATTTACACTCAACAAAACACATCCAACACAAAGGTCTTATTAAATTTTGGTCCAAGACTAACAGGCTTTGAAGATCAAAGAATATGGGAGATTTTGTCACCAGTTGTTTTTATACATCACTCAGTTTAGACCTGTACTTACTATTTTACATTTAGATATTTGAAAGATAGACTTGAATGGATAACACTGAACTAATAATATATCTAGACAAGGTAAATACTTGACTTTAGGGTGTCACATTTCACTAGAGCCATTGTAGGCTACATACTTTTAAAAGTAAATATTTTAAAAACCCAATAGATTACAATTAAAACATCTATTAAGAAGAGGAACAGCAAACATTATTCATTATAAAAGCACTACATTTAGTAGCCTAAGAACATAATACAAAGAGCAATAAAGGTTAATACAAAATAATAAAATTAACATAGAAACATCAATTCATTGTTCACAGATCTGTTCAGTATTATGTAGTATCTAGCACAGAATGCCTAGTGAAATTATGGACCAAAGTGTTAAGTGTATTGTCACCACTGGACCAAATAAGGAACTAGAACTACTGATTCAATTGGGGATCTTGGTTAGTGAGTAATGTGACCACTAGAAGGAGCTAGGTTTGAGTTGAATGTACTGTTGGACCAGGCTGGTATGCTATAAAACTCACTCCATGCCATCATTTTGTATGTCACAAACATTGATGACTTATGGACTCCATAATTAAATAAATAAAAAAAAAAGTTGTAAGATTTCAGTCAAACCATGGTTGATGCCACAATTAAGGTTTCAAACCTTCTGCAACAACAGGCTTAGTTGTACTTTGTGAGTCATTATCTTGGACTCCACCAGATTAACTGAATGAAATACTTTTGTTTGGGAATGGCTTATAAAAGTGGCCATCGGCATTGTGGCAAATTGAAGACAAGGGATGCAAGGGGTAGTGTGCGTACTGAAGCATGATTTCAAGCCTCTTCGATGATACTGTCAAGTACCAGGTTTCTTACAGCCTCTGTGCCACCAAGTTTCAGGCCCTAAATATCAATGACAACATTTGTTCTATAAAAGGGCTCTGGAATGGAAAAAAAAAAAGGTTTGGGGTGGGTGTGGGGGGAGTATGCTGATATCAAGGAAAGTAATCAACAAAAATTTGAATATAAAACATATTTCATAAGATATTCAGACAATCTAAATATAAATGTGTAACGCACGCAAGCAACCAATTACTGGAGCTCAACAATGTGTGTTTGTGTGTGCATTATCTGAAGAAGATCAAACTGACCTTCACTCTACATTATGAGAAGTTGAAAAAACAAATATATATGCAAATCACCGCTCCCACATGGCAAAAAAAAACGTATCACAAGTCACTGACTCCATCAGTGTTAATCTTTTCACTAAGTGCAACAGTGTGAGAAGATAATAAATTACATCAGACAGTATATTTAACACTTAAAGCTCACTTTCAATATACCAAGCTACAGCCAATATGGCCGGCCTGTAGGCAGAATTGTGGTTTTACAACAATGACATGAAAGGTAGCACAATTAGTAATGTTAATTACAAGATTTAAGGATAAAATATCTAATTCATCTAATATTCAACAATATAGAGCAATGAGGCAACCTTTAGTATCCAACAGAATTGTGATGGACAAGATCAGAAGATTAAAAACCGGTATCTAAATAATCTAGCAACATAAAACCACTGAGGCAACCTTTGAAATCCAAACTTTCAGGAAACTTAACAGCAACATTAATAGCAATGCATTCATTAGAACATTTAAAGATATGTCTGCACTCCGCCAAGCAGATTATAAGTTATTTCCCAAGATACCACCAACCTTTATCTTTTATCTCTAAATGTTTTAAATGGATTTCAATCATGAAGAACCACTTGATATACAGGTTCAGATTCAGTCACTGCACAGGTTTGGACATTCTTTAGTACTGTGTGTCTAGATACGTATGAGCCTTTCAAACTCAGAGACAGCCTTCAGCTACAGCTCAATTTCGTTGCTCAGAAAATGATACATGAACGCGGCTTTCTTTGCATCTTCCTCACGCAGCTTGCTTCGCCTTTCTTTAACCACGGCTTCTTTTGCGGAGGCTGTGGTGAACAACGGAGTCTGCGGCCTCAGCATCACCTCGCCAAAGAAAGAACCTGAAAGTAAAAAAAACAACAACATGTTAGGCAAGCAAAATGTGTCCATGTCAAAGCCAGGTCAGGACTTCACAACAGACTTAAGGATAGTTGAAGGTAATACATGGAGGAACAAGGATGGCTGCTTGGTTGTGCGGTTTGCGCGCTGGACTGTCGTTCAGATTTATCGATGGCCCAGGGTTCAAACCCTGCCCGCTCCCATCCCGTCGTCCTGCGGGAGGTTTGGACTAGGAAGTAATTATCTTCAACTCTGAAGGAACATCCGAAACATGGAAAACATTTTACAAACAAACAACAAAGAAACAATCAATCCAGATCCAACATAAAATGAAAACTTACATAAGAATTTGATATCCAGTCCATTCTTGTCTGAATGCTTGAGCAGTTCTCTAAGGAATGCACAGATGTACAGGAAAGTGTTTTTATGGCAGCCAGGCAGACTGGTTACAAGCTGGAAGAGAAATCAGGACACATTGGGGTGAAGGCTTGGACTTAATAGACTAACAAAAAAAATGGTTTAGGTCTTGTTTGTTTTTTCAAGCTTTTGACTTTGCATTCTTTGCCTGGAACTCCACTAATGACAGTTTAGAGAAGGATTCTCTCCATTATTAGTTTCATCTTTATGACATCTTCAGGAAAGTATTACAGAAAAAAAATAATTTGTTTTTGTTGTTTTTTTGGGGGGGAAGGGGAGAAATTCAAAAGAGACAATGGCAAATTCTAGTCCATTGTTCATCATCATCATCATCAAACTCCATTAGAGTGAGGGCTTGAGAGGCTCAAATCCTCTCTTGCAAAACCCTGCTGACTTGCGTACTGCATAAATGTCGCCATACAGGTCGAGAATTTTGGGTTTCCCAGACCTGTCGAGATGGAGATCAGCAAGTCTGGGGCAGTCAAACAGAATATGAGGCACGGTTTCCTCTTCTTCCCCGCAGCGGGGGCACCGTGAATCAAAATCCATTGTTAAGCCAGGGGAGGTAAGGATTTTCTTTGTAGCTTGTTCATGTATCTTTCATTTGTCTTCAATGTGAAATGATGTTAAAACAAGTAATAATTTATTTTTTAAAAAAATCTAATCCTACTTTATAGTCAATAGTATCACATTGGAAAGGATCAGATCAACTCAACATTAGACTGGGTAGAATAGCCATTGAAAAAAAAAAAAAAATGTGGCCAGCATGGGTATTGAATTCACAGCATTCAAGGTATTAGCACAAAGCTGCCAGTTTAAGGACCTTCCATCCACCCAAACTTTTCTGTCTAACTTTTGGAACCCATGAAGAGACAATAGAAAGCAACAACCATTGAGACTTACATCCATAGCTTTGTTCTAGACCCTAACATTTTTTTTACAAAATACTTTTGGGACATGGCAGTGAAGTTGTAAAGTGTTAAGCTTCTGAAAAAAAGGTTTTGAATTCAAATCACTTTTGGGACATAACAGTGAAGTTGTAAAGTGTTAAGCTTCTGAAACAAGGGTCTTGAATTCAAATCACAGTGAAGGGTTTTGTACTTTAGGAACATTTGATGGAGTTGTTTACAGTTACAGTTGAAGCTTTTATGAAATGTTTATTTTCTTTTCATTAATCCTGGGTGTTTTTGAATTATTGAAAGACATAATTTTATGTGCCCATGATAGTGCAGAGTCAGGCATTCACAACAAGGGGGATCTTAGGATGAAACTACTGTTTTTCATTAGTAAGTAATTAAAACCGATGTATGCTATAGAGTTAAAGTGAATACATTTTGTAGATGTTCCAGTCTGACCTGTTTACTCAGCAGCAGGTTGTTTGAGGTTGAAAGACATTTAGTGTAGAACTCATACGGGATCACAGGTTGAGGCAGGGACTCCAGAAACATGAGGAAAGCTTCAGCCACAGAGTGAACACTTAAACTGTCAGCTGTTTCCAGGTTAAGGAAAAGTTGTCAAGAGCTCTGTCCCATGTAATTAATGTTTAACCTGATACCTTTAGTAGCACAAGGACAGCTTTCAGTATCAAAAATTGTATACACAAAGTCAATACACAGCCAAGTAGACAAATACACAACCTTAACACAAACATGGCCTGGTCCACCATTACAGAACACAGTTAACATATATTACAATTACACAACCTATTTCACAGCCCAGTCTACAACCCTGATAGCCTATACACAGCCTTGTCAGTAAATACGCAACCCTGGTAAGACTTCTAACATATACACATCATAGTATATAAACTCATTACTGTTGACATATACACATAACAGTTAACACATCACAGTTCATATAAATACATCCCTGTTGACATTCACATCACAGTTGATATATACACATCCCTGTTGACATATACATATAACAGTTAACACATCACAGTTCATATAAATACATCCCTGTTGACATTCACATCACAGTTGATATATACACATCCCTGTTGACATATACATATAACAGTTAACACATCACAGTTGATATAAACACATCCCTGTTGACATACACACATCCCTGTTGACATACACACATAACAGTTAACGCATCAAAGTTGATATAAGCACATATACATATACCCACATTCAAATTGACATATACACATCTCTGTTGACATAAACAACCCTGTTGACATATACACATCTCTTTTGATATATACACACCCCTGTTGACATATTCAGCTAATTGATCTACCAAAGGATACGAATGTGCTCAGGTCTGCCAGTGTCTAAACAATCTCGGATGAATTGAATCTCAGAGTTCCTTCCTGGCTGTTGAAACAACTCGTCCTGCAGATACAAAATGTTTACATTTGATTCTCACTTTCAAAAAGTTCAAGGTTCAACAAATTATTTGACTCTGTTGTCTTATGACTCTAGCATGTACTGAATATGTCCCTACAGTCTAATTATATGAATAGCATGTTTTGACCACAGATCACAAGGGAGACTGTAGTGGGTTACATTTTGAACAACTAGTGGCCCATACTGGGAGGCTATAAGTACTGGACTGATTTTTTGGCCTAAGGTTAACGAGCAGGATGTCAAGTGGCCAGCACAAGGACCACCGCCTTTATATTTCCATTAGAGTTGGGTGACTCAGGGGTGCCCTAAAAATCCTGAAATCCTAAATCCCAGTCTTCACAGAGATTCAAACCCAGGACCCCAGGTGCAGAAGCCAAGTGCTTAACCACCCAGCAACCATGCCCCTGAGCCTTAATAGTCCAACAGACTAAAGTATAGTTAAAGATGATATATATATATATATATATATATATATATATATATATATATATATATATATATATATATATATATATATATATATATAAATAAAATTTGTTTTCCAATGATTGCATCAAACTTTTCCTAGAAATAAATAACCTAACCTGAATAATATTTGATCCCAATTACTGCATTTTAAGACTGTTGTACCAAGTTAAAGACAATTGCAAAGATTGTAGAATAAAAGTAAAAAAAAAAGTTCCCCTTTCAGACCTTGTGGTCTATAGGGCAGATGATGTAAAGGTCATCTGTTTATGTGGCCTACAGTTAAAGAAGGTGTTATTTGGCTAGACAATGACCAACTGCCTTTACTTTTCCCCAACTAATGTCAGGTACCCATTAGAGCTGGGTGGGCTCAAAGGCACCCGTAGATCCTGAAATATAAAAAATCCCAGTCTCCACCAGGATTCAAACCCAAAACCGCAGTTCAGAAGCCAAATGCTTTACCGCCCAGCCGCTGTGCCTCCTAAAAATTGTAGCATAGGTTAACAAAAAAAAATAATAATTGCTGATAAATAGTACCTTATTCATGGCATATTTATGTAAGAAATCCACCATCTTCCAGATCTCCTTAGGCACCATGTAAAGTCTCCCACCATCTTTGGTAATGTCCACTCGGCTTAGACTCCCTGGTTGCTCCTGTGTAACAGATAAACAATAATAGCTTACAATATTAATATCACATCTTTTTCATGGAAATAATGCATAGTCCACCCAAAAAAAAAAAAAAAAGGTTTGATAACTAAGGAGTTCCATGCTAGTAGTGGTCATATAATCAATGCTACAGGATACTTTGAAGTCTAGTAACTTAACTTCAGTGAAGACTTACTATTTCAATCAGCTCGGCTACAGGAACTTCTCTGATAGGCCCATGCATCTGGATTAGTGCTTCTATGGATGATCCAAATGAGCTGGTCATATAGTTCCCACTGACTGTGATCTAGGTTTTAGTTAAGTTTTTTTTGTTATATGGGTGAGCTACAATAAAATCTTTCTTTTTTCCATTCTGACAATTATATCCTGTTTAATAACTTGTGACCAATACTTACACAATATATGCTGTCAAAACTGATAGTCAGTTGACAAGTTCTGATACATAGCAAAAAGCTCAGTGCTGCCTAGAACTTAGGAATAGTAGATTGAATAATACTGAGTAATAAAAGGATACAAAAGAATCTTTCCCATTAGTCAGATGTAACACTAAGATGTCTTCCAGTTTCTCTTCCCCAGAGTTGAGTTTAGCTGCTGTGGACTTGTCTACATACACTTCTATTTGGACCTCACAACAAACACCTGAAGGGCACAAATGAAATTGTCATTGTATGTTTGGGACACAAACTTGTTTTAATGTTTGTCTGACAGGCTTCAGATTGAAGATGATTACATCCTAGCCTAAACCTCCAGCAGGAGGACAGGGGATGGTGGCCGGCAGCAGAGTTCAAACCCAGAACCATCAAGATGATAGTCCAGAGCGCACACATGACCAGGCAGGACTCAGCATAAAATAGTATGATGTCAGAACAATGTATGTTTGAGATTTGATCTCAGAGCTTTGGAGCTAGGGAGCATGTCACTTTCACTTGGAGAAAGCTGAGAGCTGGATTGAGGTGATTGTTCTTGCCAGCTAAAGAAATATTTTCATTATTTATGCATTCTTTGGGGGTTATCATTCAACTAAAAAAATGAGGGTTGAAGGATATGCTTACAATCTTAATTTGATAAATTATAACAGCACTAATAATGAACGTAGTGGAGATTTCCCTTTGTTATTATTAAACTTCTTATTTGACATTCGCTATCAGCGTCAAGTAAATTATATTGCTGGCCTTTCGCCTGTGTTATTTGATTTTGCTATTTAGTCTTACCTCTGTTTGACTTATCTGCAAAATACACAGCATGGTAGTATTTACCAAATTATCAAATGAGTGAAAACAATCTTTGGGAAATTTTGTATATGTATTCTGTAAAATAATCCCAAAGTATGCCGATCCCCTCACCTTTTCAATACCCCATGGTAGAGGAAGTACTGTAAAAAGAGAAGATACAGATAGCCAAGGAACTGAGCAACTTACCAGCTTCAATGATAGACTTGCAAGGTGTGGCTTTAAGCCAGGGTCTGCAGTAAGTTTGGTCATCAAGTTTGTTAATAAATTCAAATTCTACAGGAATCTAGGTCAGTGGCAGCATTGTAAAACAAAAATAAATATTGTAAGTCCAGCAGTGTAAAACATGATAAATAATTACATAACATTCTGAATCTTTACAAACAACATAACTACTTTGTATAGACATTATGATGCAACTATTATGATATTTATTCCTTTTTAACCTTAAATTGTGTACTCACGGTAAAACTAAATAAAACATATTGAGTACATTGTAAAAGTTGAGAAAAATAACTTAATCTTGACAGACTAAAGAAGGTGATTTATCCTCCCTTATCCCAGTAAGAGGAGCGGTGGCTGAGTGGCAAAGTGCTTGGCTTCTGAATGGGGATCCTGAGTTCAAATCATGGTGAAGACTGGGATTTTAAATTTTGGGATCTCTGGGCACTTTGATTCCACCCAACTCTAGTTGGGGAAAAGTAAAGGCGGTTGGACACACTCTTTAACTGTAGGCCACAGAAAAAGATGACCATTACATCATCTGAAAGGTCTGAAAGGGGAACTTTTTTTTTATCCTGACAGTCATTTGAAATGTACTCAGAACCACATCGAGACAATGGAAGCATAGTAGTCATGCTGTGACAAGGTTAGACAACTCACCTGGCCAACATTAGCTACAGTCACAACCTGAACTTGAGGTTCCACAAACTTCACGTCTTTGAAAATCAACTGTCAAGAAATACAGACACCAATAAGTCAAGACACAATCAAATTTTAGAAGCTTTCTAGCATTGAAAAACCAAAGAACACAGCCCTAAGCCTATTGCCAATCAGAGTTTTTTTCAGGCATCGAAGTTTGTTTTTTTTTCAGAAAAAAAACAACAACAAATTACCTCTGTGTTGTCAATCTTTATTTGAGGCAAGTGATCATTTTCAAGGCGATCTAACTTCTTCATAATGTCCTCATAGACTCTCTTAAACCGCTTGTCATCTAGCACACGAATCTATTGAGCATAACAATGAAGTGGAAAATTATATTTACTACTTTTGGTATTGAAATGTCTAAGAGTTAAAACTCCAATTTGAACTAATGTTATAAAGAATCTGAGCTATTACTTTTGTAACGGGATATTGTCTGATCCGAAATTGCAATTGAAACTATCAAAGTAAAAGGTTCTTACCCCAACATCAAAGAGGGAGCTGACTGGTTTGTGGTCAGATATCTTCAGCTGTGGATGGGAGTCATAACGGAGCTGTTTGACCCCAGGCCCTCTCCAGAGAATTCTATCACAGTAGGCAGGGACTCGGTTCTTCTCACTAAAACACACACAAATTAACAATGTGCTTTAAAAAATGTGTTTATTGGTTAGAGCATATAATTGTTTGGCGAGAATAAAAAAAACCTTCTCAATGAGACAACTGACAATTTTTTAAGATGTTGTATTGCTAACTCTCTAGCCTTGGAAAAAAAACACTAATTAAAAAATGTAATTCTAATAATTAGCTGACATTTGTGCTGGTCACATGACACTCTCGTTACCCATTGGCCACAAAAACATATAAGCTTTACATCATATGACCCATAGGTTGCAAGGTCTGAGAGGGTAACCCACATGGCGAAACACATTTTTTTAAGCTAAATTAAGTTTTAAAAAAATAACTCTTAGGAAATAATTGAACAAAAAAAAAACACAACTACATGATAGAAATCAAATCTTTAGAAATTTTATATGTATTTTTTAAATCACAATATAAACAAATCTTTCATGAGAAGATGTAAAACTTTTGTTGTGCTATTTGACTTGATTAAAAAGATGGAATTCAGTTTTTTTTATGCAAATTTTTTGAAGTTCAGTAATCCCTATTCTTACGAATTTAACTTAACCTATTTTTGAAAAAAATTAGAATATTTGAAGACTTTTAATCCCATCAATATAAATTAAAAAATAACTGAACAATTATTTAGAAGAGAAAATGCCACTAATATTTTTGAACAACAAATGTGGACATAATTTCAAACCTCGAGTCGTAGTTGTCTGTTCCTGAGTCAAATTTGTAAGTGGGGTCAAAGTTTGGAAAACCTTCTTCAAAACCTCTAAATATTTCAGAGTTGGCTTGAAGCTGACGGTAAAGCTGTAAAACAAAAACATATTTTTTGTTTCATTTGTGTGAGGATGTCGATCGAAGCGAATCTATCATTTACACAAACTACATTTTACTGAGTTCAATTATTTCACAGATTCATTGAAAGTACCTGGTCCTCTAAAATTAATTTTTTGTGAGCACCTTTCTTGATATAGCTTTTGACTGTGTCAATCGGTAGATCGATGCGGTAATTTAAATCCCCAATCCAGAAGACAATGCTATAAAAAAAAAAAAAAGGGGTCTTTTTAAACACTCTTTTATGCACATATCTGATACCATTCTATAAGTAAAACAGAAAGTCTTCTCTGCGAAAACGTTTGCTATGATGCTTAAACTTAAGGCAAATTAATTAATTAATATTTAATGTTTGAAGGACTACTTCATAGAACAACAAATTCCTATATGAAACATAATATCTGTAATGAACATGCAAAAAAAAAACAGAACAAAAAAAAAATACACACATTTCTAGTGTGTTTGGTGATTTCAGAAATACATATTAATTGTTATTTTCATTGGTTTAAATTTGAATATTGTCAATAAAAAATGAAAGATTTCTATAACTTCAAATTACATCTTCTCTATTTGACAAACTACAGTTAGAAAATAGTTGAAAAAAATGTTAATCAATATGTGAAAATGCAATGCATGTTAAGCAGGGGGTCTACCGAAAACAAGAAAACATAGCAAGAGGTCTATAAGACAAAAAAGTTTGGGAACCACTGTTCTAGATCTATATTTCTAAGTTAAAGTCTATTACTAAAAATAATTTTAACAATAGTAATCTAAATCTAAATTCTAGCTCTAGCCTCTAGACTAAGTGCTAAGCCTAATCCGTAAATTTTGTTTTGCTTCTAAAAGATTTGTGACCATTAAATGCTATCATTTATTGTCAATAAAATCTAGGACTAGATCTAGTCAGGTTAGGTACGAATTATCTTCACTAGATCTAACTTAGATCTAAATCTAGATACTATTTGTAACTAGATGATTTACAGACGTTCCACGCGAAGTCACTCTTACTGTTACAAGAAGATTTTAGGTTAGAGGGACCTGGAGGGGTGTAGCCTTCACGTTAGGCTGGTAATGGCTCTAATTATAGACAATAGTCACTACATAGGCTACTAGATCTAGCGTGTCTTCAGTCATAACCATGAAAGGAAACAGCCATTTCTATGCTGCCTTCAGAAAAATAATGCCAGGTGAAATGCTTGCTTGAGCCAAGGCCACCTTCAATAACGAGATCGCGCTTCACAAGTGGGTGAAAGGCGGAGTAGATGCATTACTGGTCAGCTCAGAATGCATAGCTACGCTGTTTGTTTCCCCCACATTTTTAGCAAGAAATAAGCAAAATTATATTTTTAAATAATATTGGGTAAAAATTTTGGGAGAGTGGATAAAATTTTAGGAGAATTCTGGCAATTTTTAGAAGAATTTTAGGATTTTAGGAGACTCTTCATTTTTTAGGAGATTTGAGGAGCGCTATGAACCCTGTATTTCAGATTTAACAGAATGTGACTTAAAAATTTATTTAATGGACTAGACTGGCCTTAAATTTATTTGACATCACATCTTTTCTTGCGACCAAGACATACATGCATTAAGTCTAGTGACAATAAATTTTGCAACATATGAAAATAGTCTAAGTAGGTACAAATCCAAAGATCAACTCACTCATGTTCAGAAATCTCTAGAGGTGGAGAGAAATCTTTAAATTTCGTTTTGCTCATTATGTCTTTGTAATCCTAGGAAGTGACAGAAACAAAAAAAAAGTCTTTTAAGATTTAATGTAAGACAAGTCAACATAGGACAACAAGTAAATTATATGTGTGCGTGTGTGTGTGTGTGGCTTATTCTTTCACAAACTTTCATTCATTCTAATTATAGAAAGACAGAAAACAAAATTTACTGAATAAACTAGGAAAATAACTAATTGAAAATGGGTGAAATTTCTCACAGTAAAGAACTATAATATAAGACTCAGTCGACTTTCATCTCATATTACACGTATGGCTTTCTCATCTAAAGTTACAATAGTGTAACTGTCCACTTATCTATAGCTACAACCATAGAATCATATGGCTACCAACAAACAATTACAACAGTGTAAAAGTCCACTCCTCTGTAGCTACAACCATAGAACCATAAGTCTACTAACATACAGTTACAACAATGTAACTGTCCACTTATCTGTAGCTACAACCATAGAACCATACGGCCACTAACAAACAGTTACAAGAGTGTACCTGTCGACTCAAATGTAGCTACAACCATAGAACCATATGGCCACTAACATACAGTTACAAGAGTGTACCTGTCGACTCAAATGTAGCTACAACCATATGGCCACTAACATATAGTTACAACAGTGTACCTGTCCACTTATCTGTAGCTACAACCATATGGCCACTAACATAGTTACAACAGTGTAATTGTCCACTCCTCACCAAGAACTACAACCCATGATTGTCTAGCCATTCACCTAAATTTAACCATGTGACTTACCTGATTTCTTCGTTCATACTCATCTTGATGTGCAGCCAAGTGTGACGTGACAAAACATAAGGATGTGTTGTGCAGCGTGAACCTGACGGATACGCCTCCTTTGTTGCCCTGTTACAACACAGCATTTTCAAGTCAAAAACAAAGTCAAAGCATTGATCCATGGTGGACAGAGGAGTGCAGTACAATAAGTTAAGAGGATGGACCATGGTGGACAGAGGAGTGCAGTACAATAAGTTAAGAGGATGGACCATGGTGGACAGAAGAGTGTAGTACAATAAGTTAAGAGGATGGACCATGGTGGACAGAAGAGTGTAGTACAATAAGTTAAGAGGATGGACCATGGTGGACAGAAGAGTGCAGTACAATAAGTTAAGAGGATGGACCATGGTGGACAGAAGAGTGCAGTATAATAAGTTAAGAGGATGGACCATAGTGGACAGAAGAGTGCAGTACAATAAGTTAAGAGGATGGACCATGGTGGACAGAGGAGTGCAGTACAATAAGTTAAGAGGATGGACCATGGTGGACAGAAGAGTGCAGTACAATAAGTTAAGAGGATGGACCATGGTGGACAGAAGAGTGTAGTATAATAAGTTAAGAGGATGGACCATGGTGGACAGAAGAGTGCAGTACAATAAGTTAAGAGGATGGACCATGGTGGACAGAAGAGTGTAGTACAATAAGTTAAGAGGATGGACCATGGTGGACAGAAGAGTGTAGTACCATAAGTTAAGAGGATGGACCATGGTGGACACAAGAGTGCAGTACAATAAGTTAAGAGGATGGACCATGGTGGAGAGAAAGAGTGCAGTACAATAAGTTAAGAGGATGGACCATGGTGGACAGAAGAGTGCAGTACAATAAGTTAAGAGGATGGACCATGGTGGACAGAAGAGTGCAGTACAATAAGTTAAGAGGATGGACCATGGGGGACAGAAGAGTGCAGTACAATAAGTTAAGAGGATGGACCATGGTGGACAGAAGAGTGTAGTACAATAAGTTAAGAGGATGATCCATGGTGGACAGAAGAGTGCAGTATAATAAGTTAAGAGGATGGACCATGGTGGACAGAGGAGTGCAGTACAATAAGTTAAGAGGATGGACCATGGTGGACAGAGGAGTGTAGTACAATAAGTTAAGAGGATGGACCATGGTGGAAAGAAGAGTGCAGTACAATAAGTTAAGAGGATGGACCATTGTGGACAGAAGAGTGTAGTACAATAAGTTAAGAGGATGGACCATGGTGGACAGAAGAGTGCAGTATAATAAGTTAAGAGGATGGACCATGGTGGACAGAAGAGTGCAGTACAATAAGTTAAGAGGATGGACCATGGTGGACAGAAGAGTGCAGTACAATAAGTTAAGAGGATGGACCATGGTGGACAGAAGAGTGCAGTACAATAAGTTAAGAGGATGGACCATGGTGGACAGAAGAGTGTAGTACAATAAGTTAAGAGGATGGACCATGGGGGACAGAAGAGTGCAGTACAATAAGTTAAGAGGATGGACCATGGTGGACAGAAGAGTGCAGTACAATAAGTTAAGAGATAGGACCATGGTGGAGAGAAGAGTGTAGTACAATAAGTTAAGAGGATGGACCATGGTGGACAGAGGAGTGCAGTACAATAAGTTAAGAGGATGGACCATGGTGGACAGGAGAGTGCAGTACAATAAGTTAAGAGGATGGACCATGGTGGACAGAAGAGTGTAGTACAATAAGTTAATGGGATGGACCATGGTGGACAGAGGAATGCAGTACAATAAGTTAAGAGGACGGACCATGGTGGACAGAAGAGTGCAGTATAATAAGTTAAGAGGATGGACCATAGTGGACAGAAGAGTGCAGTACAATAAGTTAAGAGGATGGACCATAGTGGACAGAAGAGTGTAGTACAATAAGTTAAGAGGATGGACCATGGTGGACAGAAGAGTGCAGTACAATAAGTTAAGAGGATGGACCATGGGGGACAGAAGAGTGCAGTACAATAAGTTAAGAGGATGGACCATGGTGGACAGAAGAGTGTAGTACAATAAGTTAAGAGGATGATCCATGGTGGACAGAAGAGTGCAGTATAATAAGTTAAGAGGATGGACCATGGTGGACAGAGGAGTGCAGTACAATAAGTTAAGAGGATGGACCATGGTGGACAGAGGAGTGTAGTACAATAAGTTAAGAGGATGGACCATGGTGGAAAGAAGAGTGCAGTACAATAAGTTAAGAGGATGGACCATTGTGGACAGAAGAGTGCAGTACAATAAGTTAAGAGGATGGACCATGGTGGACAGAAGAGTGCAGTACAATAAGTTAAGAGGATGGACCATGGTGGACAGAAGAGTGCAGTACAATAAGTTAAGAGGATGGACCATGGTGGACAGAAGAGTGCAGTACAATAAGTTAAGAGGATGGACCATGGTGGACAGAAGAGTGCAGTACAATAAGTTAAGAGATAGGACCATGGTGGAGAGAAGAGTGTAGTACAATAAGTTAAGAGGATGGACCATGGTGGACAGAGGAGTGCAGTACAATAAGTTAAGAGGATGGACCATGGTGGACAGGAGAGTGTAGTACAATAAGTTAAGAGGATGATCCATGGTGGACAGAAGAGTGCAGTATAATAAGTTAAGAGGATGGACCATGGTGGACAGAGGAGTGCAGTACAATAAGTTAAGAGGATGGACCATGGTGGACAGAAGAGTGCAGTACAATAAGTTAAGAGGATGGACCATGGTGGACAGAAGAGTGCAGTACAATAAGTTAAGAGGATGGACCATGGTGGACAGAAGAGTGCAGTACAATAAGTTAAGAGGATGGACCATGGTGGACAGAAGAGTGTAGTACAATAAGTTAAGAGGATGGACCATGGGGGACAGAAGAGTGCAGTACAATAAGTTAAGAGGATGGACCATGGTGGACAGAAGAGTGCAGTACAATAAGTTAAGAGATAGGACCATGGTGGAGAGAAGAGTGTAGTACAATAAGTTAAGAGGATGGACCATGGTGGACAGAGGAGTGCAGTACAATAAGTTAAGAGGATGGACCATGGTGGACAGGAGAGTGCAGTACAATAAGTTAAGAGGATGGACCATGGTGGACAGAAGAGTGTAGTACAATAAGTTAATGGGATGGACCATGGTGGACAGAGGAATGCAGTACAATAAGTTAAGAGGACGGACCATGGTGGACAGAAGAGTGTAGTACAATAAGTTAAGAGGATGATCCATGGTGGACAGAAGAGTGCAGTATAATAAGTTAAGAGGATGGACCATGGTGGACAGAGGAGTGCAGTACAATAAGTTAAGAGGATGGACCATGGTGGACAGAGGAGTGTAGTACAATAAGTTAAGAGGATGGACCATGGTGGAAAGAAGAGTGCAGTACAATAAGTTAAGAGGATGGACCATTGTGGACAGAAGAGTGCAGTACAATAAGTTAAGAGGATGGACCATGGTGGACAGAAGAGTGCAGTATAATAAGTTAAGAGGATGGACCATGGTGGACAGAAGAGTGCAGTACAATAAGTTAAGAGGATGGACCATGGTGGACAGAAGAGTGCAGTACAATAAGTTAAGAGGATGGACCATGGTGGACAGAAGAGTGCAGTACAATAAGTTAAGAGGATGGACCATGGTGGACAGAAGAGTGTAGTACAATAAGTTAAGAGGATGGAACATGGTGGACAGAAGAGTGCAGTACAATAAGTTAAGAGGATGGACCATGGTGGACAGAAGAGTGCAGTACAATAAGTTAAGAGGATGGACCATGGTGGACAGGAAGGTACAATAGAACTGAGGACAGCAGTTACAAAGCTCAACAACAACAGCATAAAAACTGTTATTCAATGGATACCAGCTCATATAGAGCTAGAAGGAAATGAGAAAGCTGAAGCACTCGCCAAGAGTGGGAGAACAAACTCACAATTAAACATTGCACTCTATACAGAAGAAATGAAGAAACTAATAGTGAATAAAATAAATGAGACATGGACAAGCTCTCATCCGAATCACAAGAAAGATGACGCTTACTATAAGCTATCCCAACAAGACCAATGTCTAATCTTTCGACTCAGGGCCGGACACAACAGAATGAGACAACACATGTACCGGAAGCTCAAAATTGGAACCAGTGAAATCTGCCCATGTGGAGTGTCACCAGAGAGTGCTGACCACGTCCTCCAAAACTGCTCTCTTTACCAATGGGCCCGTACAAGACACTGGCCCCAAAACACTCCAATAGAAAGAAAACTATATGGAGAGCTCCCTGATTTGGAAACCACTGCGCAGTTCATCTCATATATTGGTTTAGTCATCTGAACGCTCCAACATAACAATGAGAACGAAGAAGAAGAAGAAGGTACAGTAGAAATGGTCAAAATAATAAACCTTGAGAGACAGGGACAAGAAAAGATCTTCTAATAATAAAGCATTAACTCTTTCTCTCCAAACTGGCGATTCCAGCGTTGATTCCACCAGAATGTGGTAAATAATTACGGAGAGAAAGAGTTAATAAATACATTTTAAAATGATGATAGAAAAGACATATTGGGTTGTATAATACAAATCTGTAGCATATGCCAACATAATGGCTGCCTGGTCGTGCGGTTTGCACGCTGGACTGTCGTTCGGATTTATCGACGGTCGAGGGTTCTAACCCTGCCCGCTCCCATCCCCCGTCGTCCTGTGGGAGGTTTGGACTAGGAAGTAAACTATCTTCAACTCTGAAGGAACATCCGAAACATGTAAAACATTTTACAACATAATTTATTTAAAATCACAAGTCAAAGTGAGTTAAAAAAAAAAGCTAGTTAAGGCAAAAATGGTTAAAATTGTGTTAAATTTTATGAGTATCCTTAAACTATCAACCTCATAATTCATTATCCATAAAATTAATGAACTATTTAAAATAAAGTTACAGACCTACAGAATGTGGCTACAGCTTGTCTACTCAGATTAGAACAACTAAAAGCTTATTGGGACAAAAGTGGCAGTGTATTTGTTCAGTTGTATTACTAGTTTGTATTAGGTCAGTTGACAATGAGTAAGCGCCAAGAGTGTTGTACACTGAAGTGATCATTAACCTGAATCATTCACCCACTTGAATAAGTCAATGAACATTACACTAAACAGTGTCTTCAACTGAATGATGGAGTGATTACTGTTGAGAATCAGAACTGAATGAAAACTATGAATGATCCTATATTCTATGCTTTATATATATATTTCTTTTTGTAAAGCTTATAACAACTCACTAAGTCTGCCTGGTAAAAAAGTGTGTACACATTATTTCTACTGAACCCATTTTCAGATCAAGCTGAAAACTTTGCACAATTATTCATTGACATAGACAAGACATGAATCAATGAAAAAAAAAAAAAAAAGTAAATAAATAACCTTTAACATTCCTCGTTCCATATGCTAGGACAAATGTGTACAAATGCTCCTTCTTCCCTAGTGCTATTAGAGCATGGAATGGGTTGCCTGAGCTAGCCAGGAAAACCAGTGACTTGGCAGAATTTAGGTCATTGGTTAATAAGCATGACTAAATGCATGACGCGTAGGACATAATCATCTTCTATATTGAAGTAACGTCTGTATCATATATAACATTATTGGTAGATATAGTTTAAAGGGCGGCGCTCTTCCCCTTTACATAAACTTTATTGTTTTTTCAAAAGTAATTTTTATATTTCTTCCAGAAGCTCTGGCTCGTTCAATGGACTAGAGTGACTGAAAGATATTCTCTCTATTTGACATATTTCTAATAATTTGGACTTGTTACATGTGGGACTATGGAATCTTCTGGAACGATTCATTCATTATTTGGTGGGAAGCGTGGTCGAGCCAAGTGCGCTTGAACTTGGCTTGGCTACCTAGAAGGGGGCTCGAGGTTCAACACCCGACTCGGGCAGAGTTGCGTTTACTGAGCGCCTAAAGGCAGCACGGAAAACCAACTCCTAGATACCCCCCACCGGTCCACAAATGAGATTGGACCAAAAGCGCTCTGAGCATGCTATAAGCATGAAAGTAGCACTATATAAAAGCTATAATAATATTATTTCATCTCTAGAGAAAACGAAAGATTCTCCAAGCTTTAAAGACTGTGACACTCACCATGATTCCCATAATGCCAGTGGGTACAGAATCTGAGTCTATAAATTTGATGAAGCCTTTATGTTTGGCTTGGATGTAAACAATCAACATGATGCCCACCAGACGGATTGACTTCACCTGAAATGCCAATAAAAAGTTTTCTGTTCACATCATAAGGCCCAGTAAAGTAAAGTTCCCCTTACAGACCTTGTGGTCTATAGAACAACGAGGTAAAGGATATCTGATTTTGTTAACGAGGGTGTCATGTGGCCAGCACAACAACCAACCGCCTTTACTTTTCCCTAACTAATGTCAGGTACCCATTTAAAGCTGGGTGGACTCAGAGGTGCTAAAAGATCCCAAAATTAAAAATCCTATTTTATCATGGGAATTGGGAAGCCAAGCGCTTTAGCGTTCACCCACTGTGCCTCCTTAAGACCCAATAGTTACACCATAAATTAATACCCCCTTTGAGATCTTGTGATCTACAAGGCAATAATGTTAATGCACAAACTTAAATGAGGGTGTCTTATGGCCAGCATAATGACCAGTTGTTTTACCATTTCCAAACTATTTGAAGTACCTCAAAAAAAAAAAAAAAAAAAGAATTACAGCATAACCTTGTCCAGTTTTACAATCGATACAAAAAAATGTGTCAAATACAGTACATTATTTTAGGACTTACTTTCAAATACTTGGCCTTCGGATGAAGAGCAGCTTTCACAGCCTTCTGCCACTCTACTTCTTTCGGAGAGTCGGTAAATATAAAAGCTTCCTTACTTAAATCAAGCTCTTGGAAACTAGAAATAAAACAAACACAACATGTAATCCAACTTTTTATTCATTTAAATTTCTCAGTAACATCAATGTTTCATATATTCCTGTGTAAGATGATTCCATTCCTTATTTTAGACGTAAATAATATTAGATTCAAATTTGGCTCAGTCCCCAATTTAGATAACATTCTTTGTCTTGACAACATTTTCATAAAGTTTATATCAACTCACTCTGTATGGTAAAAAGTTTGCATATGTTATTTCTCCCACACCCAATCTCAAATTAAGCTGAAATTTTTCACAATTATTTTTTTTACCTGACAACTCAAGAATCAATAAAAAAAAATTACCAATTAGCTATTAATAATTAATTATTTTGTTTGGTATCTTAATCAAGGGAAAGAAATCATACTTGACGGATGTGGTGGTATAAGTTGAATTAGTCCAATTGAGGAATCTTGAGCCCCGAGTAAACATTTTTTTTATGCATTTAAAAAAACTATCTTGTAAACATTCACCAAGATAACCCCTTCTTCCCTCCCCTTTTTCCAACTGGTCCAAGTGATAGGATCATAGCGCATTGAGAAAGCTAAAAGCTAAACAAAAACAATTGGCTAAAATACCTCTATTGCACAGATTTATATGTCTAGGTCAATTATACATATTATACATGCCTGATCCAAACTAATTGATACAACTACACTTAATATAACCTTTGTGCTATTAAAAAAAGTATTTTTAAAAATGTTTTTCCTCTTTCAGTTCGTGGTGTTAGAAGTAAGTACTTTTCCAGCCACTACACTAACTTGTGAGTGGACCAGTAGATAGCATGCTCCATGACTCACACCACTTTCAGGATCTCAGCACATACTTTGGTTTAGCCTGTTTCTACATGTCATAGTGTCACTGGGTCATTATTTACATGTCGGGTATCAGATACCAGGAAAAGAAATGAGTTTGTTCTGTTACAAGTCAACACTCTGGCTGGCAAAAAAAAGGAAGAACTCCACAACACTGTGAAGAGACAAAACCTTAGCTGGTTTGGTCATAATGTAGGACATGAATCACTGGCCAAAGTCGTCCTTCAAGATACAGAGGAGGGGTCATGAAAAAAAAGGTTTGTCAGAAGAAAAATTAAGCTGGACAATGTCAAAGTATGGACAGGCCTCACTCTTGATATCCTGTTAAGAACAGCTGCTGACAGGGAAAGGTGGAGGGATTTGGTCACCAGACCCGCCTAGGCTTTTTTATAATGGACTTTCAAAGGAAAGCTTGGCTTCACAGCCATTTTTAAATTCACAGGCACTGAGATTGTGCTCACCTTTAACTATGCAGGAGAGCTAATTATATAACATTATATTTAATGTTTGAAATGTCTCTATTTCATTTCACCTATTTCATCTAAGTTTTCAATCAAATAACATGAAAGTGTATATGAATATGTCTGTATTACCCTACAACATATATGTCTGGCGGCTCTGCGTCTACAACCATCCACTTGTGAAGCGAATCTGGAGGTGACTGGCCATTAACATTCCATGTCCCACAATATATTCTAGTTGGAAAAAAAAGACAAAATATGTATAGAACATCATATTGAGCAGCAAAATGAGGAATATATATATATATATATAAATAGTTCAGCCATTGTGGTACTTTTGTCATCCAGGAGGCTGTGGGCTGTGCTTACTCATGGCTGGTAAGACCTATTTGAGTCTTGAAATGCCAGCTGCACACTAGGCAGGTTATTCCAGCCTTTTTTTTTTTTTTTTTTGATGCCACTGCGAACATCTTTTACAAACTCTAAGACATTAATTCATTTACCAAAATTTGTTTAGAATTTATTTTGCATTAGAAGTATTGAATCAATGTAAAAAAAAAAAAGTTAAATAAACATAACCACGATTCACACCTAATAGTATCTCTTTAGACATAACTAATCAAAGAAACATTTTCACAGCTACAGAAAATTACTAGGAGCGGTAATTTCTAGTTATCATCTACAGAGACTGCATCACAAACGCGGAAATCCAAACAAGATCAGACACGGCATCAAAATGTTTTAAGTAGGCCAACATTACAAAATTGCAGCCAATTTTTGCATACCGGTTGTTACGTGCGCATCTTAGTGTGAATGTGAAATGGTGCGATTGCGTGTTGAAAGGAAAAAAACGACCGCAATGGAGGACTATGACCAAGAAAGTGTTTTCAGTGTTAACAAAGATTAAAGTATTTATAAACTGTGATTTGTCGTTTTCATGTCTAAAGAGTCTCATCCAATATAAAGACGTAACAAGTGGTGCCCAACGCAAAGGTAAAACCTACGTAGTCCTTTATACACAGTTGATCTCCTGTCAACAGACAGTAGAGATATCATATTATATAGTCTAGATCTAGTGACAGGATACTATTCAATTTGATTAATATTAATAGAAAATGGCGGACAAGGCTGAGGTAGCAGCGTTGAAAGAAGAGGGAAGGTTGTTGGAGCTGGAAGGGGCAGAACTAAGAAAGTACGTACAAGAAAGGTTGATGGAGAGGGAGAGATTAGCAATGGAAAGAGAAAAAGAAAAGGAGAGATTAGCGATGGAAAGAGAAAAAGAAAAGGAGAGATTAGACATGGAGGACAAAAGAGAAAGAGAAAAAGAAAAGGAAAGATTAGACAAGGAGGACAAAAGAGAAAGAGAAAAGATAGCCATTGAAAAGGAGAAGAAAAATGAATTAGTCGCCATTGAAAGAGAAAGATTAGCGTTTGAAAAAGAGACAGCAGAGAAAAAGTTAAAAACAGACCAAGGAAAAGAGAATGATAAAAGAAAGAGTGACTCTACAGGGAATAAACTGGCAAAATATAAAGGTTTGATATTCAACGAAGACAAAATGGACATAGACATTTTTTTGAAGAAGTTCGAAATAGAAATGAGAGAATTGGAATACCCTGAAGACAAATGGACATTCTTATTGTCGAGATCATTTACAGCGGAGGTGCCTTCAAAAATATGTATGAACCAGGGTAACTACAGCATTGTGAAAGAACAACTACTTCGAACTTTCGGGAAAACAGAAGCTTTCTATCGCCAACAGTTTGTTAATTGTGAGATAGAACCAGAGGATGACCCGCAGACCTTCTTGGACAAAATGAGCAGCCATTTCGATAACTGGATAGAAACTGCTGAGGTAGAAAAAACCTTTGACAGTCTTCAGACATTTCTCATGCTGGACAAAGTGATGTACGAGTGACAGGAGGAATTAAAAATATTTCTGTTGGAGAGGAAACCGAAATCCATAGAAGACATAGTAAGACTGATAAGGGCTTATAAAGTGGCTCATCCCGAGAAGAAATTATCTAGAGGCAGTGATATAGAAGAAATAGTTGCCTTTAACAGAACATGTGAGACACAGAATAACTCTCACAGAACAAGGGAGACACAGGATAGACAGTATAGAAGTGGTACATATGAAAGACAAAATGATAGCCGCAACGGAAGATATCAAGGAAACAGACAGGAAAGAAAGGACTGGGAGAAAGGTAGAATAGAGCAAGGCTTATCATTGTCATCTGATACTGGAACATTGGAGATTTTTCAGACATTCGTAGGGAACAAGGCAGCCAAGACCATCAGGGATACAGGGAGCACTATTATTGGAGTGAATAAGGATTTAGTGGAAGACCATGAATATACAGGCGAATCTAGGAAGTGTGTTATGTTTAATGGGAATATTGTACAATTACCGATTGCTAAAGTTAGTATAGACACACCGTATTTTAAGGGGACAGTAGAAGCTTGTGTTGTAGATCAGGGTGAGATAGATTTAATTATTGGGAATATTCATGGGGTGAAAATATGTTCAGTAAGGGAGATTGAGAATTGGAAGAAATATTATGGGATAAAGTCTACGCGAGGTAGAAATGGGGATGTGGAAGAAGACATAGGATCTCATACATCAGATGACATGGGTAGCAGAGAGCACGAGAAGAAAGAATTAACAGATAAGGTAGAAAGCAATGCAATAGGAATGGGTCCAAATCAAAGTAAAGTAAGGCAATCAGTGGTACAGGGAAAGCGATTTAAACCCACATATAGACGTACAAGTCCATACATCTTATGCTTTAATTGTGGGAGAAGGGGGCATATTAGAAGACAGTGTCAACAGTTAATTAGAATTAAGGAATCAAGGTACAATAGTGGAGAGGCGTATACGAGAAAAGAGAGGGATATTAGCAGCCTAGAAAACAGTACAGCTAGATCATTCGGTAGTAGGATCACAATGGGACATCATTGCAAAGGAGGGAAGCGGAAAGGATGGCATGTCAATAATGTTAGAATTATATAGATATGATTAGAAAAGGTAGGACTGATGGACACTAATTATTGTTCTATTCTACAATGAATAAATATATGTGTAATGAAGTAAATATTGTTGTTACATATACATATAGGTTAAGGATACTACATTATAGAAGTTTGTAAAGGCTACATAGGAAATGTAAAAGAGTATAAATACTGGAAAGTAGATATGTAGATGTTGCACAATGTATTTAATTATGTGTGGTTCTGTTGGATTATAATTATTCTATTAAAATTACATTTGTAAGAAAATTATCGAAATGATGTGGTAGAAATACATAAAAAGAAACGTCAAGACTGGAATTATTATATAGGCCTGATGATACTAAGACGTAAATAGCATTGGATTAAAGCTATGGTAGCCTATGAGGAGTGTTGTTAGTTATAAACTGGGTCATGTTGTTGAGGCTACAATATACATGGAGCAAGATAGACCTTGTTTGTTAACTATTTGATTGCGACTGGAATGATGGTGTTTGTACAGGCATAAAATTATGAGTGGGGAGTTGTATTAATAGAAATATGATTACTTAAAGATATATGTTAACAGAAGTGGTTTCAATTGCTCATAATAACAGTTATTATTGTGATGAATATAATTGTTATTCTATGTTGGAATTGTATTGGTATTAACATGACATTGTGTTTGAGTTTGTTTAGTTATTACATTATGGTTTTATATGTTACCGATTTTTTTTTTAACTTGGAATAGTCTGATAATATATTCAGTGATTTGTATTTTGGACGTTCGATGTACATCGAACTTGTTAAACAGGGGGGGTGTTACGTGCGCATCTTAGTGTGAATGTGAAATGGTGCGATTGCGTGTTGAAAGGAAAAAAACGACCGCAATGGAGGACTATGACCAAGAAAGTGTTTTCAGTGTTAACAAAGATTAAAGTATTTATAAACTGTGATTTGTCGTTTTCATGTCTAAAGAGTCTCATCCAATATAAAGACGTAACACCGGTACTGTTTTGTTTCTAAAAGGATAGTGCCAAATGTGTCAAACCCAGAAGCTCTTTTAAAAACTGGAATTCTTTTTGAAGACAACTTCTTATAGTTGTATAGTTCAATATTGTATTGTTATTCTGGGGGCTCTTATCACAAATGATTAAGGCCATAATTATTATTTCATTTATCCACCTATAATTTATATAAAAATGTCATTCCTATTCACCTGAAACTGTGTTGGTCTGTGAATTCCAACTCTCTGTCTGTGAGAAACTTCTTGACAATCTTCTCCCTGCTTGAGATTGTCTTGCCTAGAATCGGCAGCTCATTGCCTGAAGAGATTCCTAAAGACCATTGGAGTGTTTCCATACTGTCAGTGTAATCTTCATCTCTAAGGGAGATAAAAGGCATATTACAGTTGAGAAGTTTAACCTAATCTCTACTTCTGGTTAGCAAAACCCTTTCCAGGCCCTAAGCAAAGAGGGATAACCCTTAAATTTAAAAAATCCTAAAAAATAAATATTTAGAAAATAATAATAATCAAATTTAAGATATTAATAATACTATTAAATAAAAAAACGACTTTAAAAAATAGAACCATATGTCT
This sequence comes from Biomphalaria glabrata, assembly GCF_947242115.1. Classification (NCBI taxonomy): domain Eukaryota; kingdom Metazoa; phylum Mollusca; class Gastropoda; family Planorbidae; genus Biomphalaria; species Biomphalaria glabrata. The sequence continues at coordinate 51,711,192 of NC_074716.1, read as the reverse complement.
AGTTTAACAAAAATATATACTTTTAATACCTTCAGAATATAAAAAAGCTTACAAAAATACTCATTTTCCCCACATGGGGGCTTATACACTGGGGCTATGGCCTGTTCCTTTGAAAATGTATTCTAGCAATAAAAACCTTCCCAATTTTACTAAAAATAGAACCGGTAATCTTCACAATGATTTGTAATCATGCTTGCAAGAAGAAATTTTCCATTTAAAAAGTATAAAGCAAGTATATTAAATAGGGGATTTTAGAAACATTCTAGAGGGTTTAGGACAAAAAAGAGAAAACGTTTCCGATTGCAGAGGGAGCTAATGGGTTAAGTATTTTAAAATTAACATTGAGAATAAGAATGTTAAATGCTACTAGTAACAAAGGGTATTATCAACATAATATTGTTCTCTTGATAAAGAAATTCCTAGAACACATAATATGTAGCAACATCATAAACCACTTAGACAAACATAATTTCCTTACTCCATACCAAAATGGCTTTAGGAAATATAGATCATGTGAAACACAACTAATAGGAATAATTGACGATGTTTCAAAAGGTTTAGATGATAGTGAGCAAATAGATGCTATCTTGCTAGATTTTTCCAAAGGCTTTTGACTAAGTTCACCACCATAGTTTGCTTAAAAAAATTAAAATTTTTTGGCATTGATGGTCCATTGCATCAGTGGATTAAAGATTTTCTGATAGGGAGAGAACAAACTGTAATAATAAATGGCTCTAAATCAACACCATTGCTATAAGAGCATGGAATGGGTTGCCTGAGCTAGCCAGGAAAACCAGTGACTTGGCAGAATTTAAGTCATTGGTTAATATGCATGACTGAATGCATGACGCGTAGAACATAATCATCTTCTTTTTCAAAGTAACGTCTGTATCATATAAGATAAGATAAAAATCGTTATGATAAACATATTGTTGTGACTTTGCCCTGCACATGGCCACCCCCACACTTTACTGTGCACTGTTCTATTCAAGAGAAAGATTGTTATAGAGAGGCAAGAATTAAAAGATTATAATTATGTCTCCACTTTTACACATTCCAGGTGAAGAAAACATACCCTCCAAGAATTTTATCCAGAGAATCTCGACTTCTAGATTTCTGGGCAGGTTTTAAATGTTCATAAGATGAACTGAGAGATGACATGTCATCCTGGAACCAGGTGGTTTGTCTACTGCTCTCTGAAATCAAAGAAAGAACTAAAATTTTAAAAAGATACCGGTACAACTAAAAAAAAAACAACTAGAAATTGATATGAATGACGATGCTTACATTACAAACATATGAAAACTACATTAATTTATCAACATGTTGAGAGTCAAACTATAAAAAAAAAACAAAAAAAAACAACACAACTGTAGTTTGAAGTGAATTTAAGTCTCAATTAGACCTGCACATATGGCTTACAATTAAATTTCTTAGTTTGACTTTCACCAGAAGGAAATAGGTGTTAGGCTGTACCAAGAATCTGGTGTTTGAATCCCAGTAAAGATAAAGTTGCACATGACAACATGTAGGACTTTTTCGAAGTCTTTTTTATTCAGTTGACAGGTTACATTAATCAGATTTATTTATATATGTGATGATGGAAGACTGGACAGTGCATAAGTTGACAACAAAGTTGAATTCATGCAACGGGCTTAGAAGTAAAAATAAACAAGAATAAGGTAACAAAGACAGTTTGTGTGGAAACACAAAGTCAAAATTGGCCCCCAAAGTGGTCCACCCAGGCAGGTAAAAAGGCATGTTTCAATATTTCCAGAAAGAATATCAGAATGAAATTCTATCAAAGGCAAATGACAGAGAAGAATGGAGAAAAAAGGTTGACAAATCTTGTGTGGTGCTGCAATGGCCCAGCAGACCAAGGGATAGGTAAAAGTGAAGATGAAGTTAGATGTGAACCTAGCCTAACTGTTGTCTTATAATGATTATCTAATTGATCTGATTGTTTTGTAAAGGATAAAACTCTTATTCTAAGCCCGCCCCCCCAAAAAAAAAAATTTCCATTAAAAAAAAATCTTTTAGTTAAGTATCCTATGTACATATCACATCATATCAGTGCTGTGCAGTTCACACGATAATATGAAAAACTACTTATTAATTGCTGTTTTAAATTATGTTCCACTTATAAGCATTTTAATAAGATTTTTTGTCTTAGAAAAAAAAAGGAAACATTTTTTTTTTGTGAATGTAGTTGTAGTTAGTATTACAGAATTTACTTCACTTAAAAACCGTTTGCATAAATGTGTTAAAAATATGATCAATTGACATCTCCCTTACTAAATAGCCTTCCATGTTTGTTACTATTAATAGTGAATAGTTGTAAAAGTGGTGTATTTTTATGAAAAAAACAGCTTGTATAGTTGATTTTAAAAATCAAATTTTTTGCTTTCAGAAAAGAAAAAAGAACTTTGAAAGGTCTAAAATATCATGGTGTCGGATTTTCAATATCTTTCTAGTTTACGAGATCTAAACGGGACTGACGGACGAACTCACCACACAAAACTAATAGCGTCTATTACCCTTTCAAGGTCGCTAAGAAACATTAAAAGATATATTTCCTTAAAAAGACAATACCTCCAAATAAAATAAAATATTTTAAAAAATTATTTAAAAACTTATCTAGACTTAGAAGACAAGGCACAAAATTTTCCTGAAAAATTAATATTAATTTCAAGAAAGCCATAGTTTTTTCAAAACTGATGCCCTAGATCTAAGTCTAGTACTCAAGCCAAATTTACATTTATTTTTTACTTTGAAAAAATTATAATGGGCAAACTAGAGTATTCTCCATGTGGCTAGTAATTCTTTTCTCAGCGATACACATCAACTGTCAAATTTCTAGGAAAATCGTTACATCTGTTTTTTGAGATCAGCGTTAAGGTTCCAGGATCCTGAAAGTTCCATGAAGTTCTGACTTACATAGAGATATTGTAAAAAAAAAACACAAGATCTCATATTCTTCCAACCAGAGGGTAAAAATAACAAACAAAGGGAGAAAATTCATTTTATAATAAGATGAATGCACCAAGAAGAGCAAGGAAATTATATGTTTACACCAGTTCCACTCAAACTTCACATGTGAAGTTTACATCAGAAAGTTGGATTGTGTTAAATGAATTGATTACCACATGAACAAAGGTAGTTCCATTTTTTTCTTTGAAGACAAGGAATAGAATATTGAAATGTATTTTTTTTTATAACTAACTGTTAAAAATTTTATTTTAACATATGCACAAGTATCTAAAAAAAAACAAAAACAAACAAAATATGCAGCACCCCATTCTCAATTAAATTTTCAAAAACTAAAATTTATTTCTACGTGATTTGAAATGAATATTTTGACAAGTCTGTGGAATTTTAATTTTCAGCTTTTACTTTTTACTTTTCATTCAAATGTAATGGCAGGGCCAAATGAACAATGTAAAGGAGTAGACAAGGGTAGACTGGTTGTGTTACTACAAATGGCAAGAAACAGGGTAATGAAGAGGCCTGCTCGAGAGACGACTGATCCCTCAGACTCAGAACACAATGAGCTAATGATGACTGGCAACACAATCGCAGACTCTTTGGCCCACCAGGGAGGGCAAATTCCACCCACAGATCAGGCTGTAAGCTTTCATCAAGCCCTGGCTATAATACAAAAAACAGAAATGGAAAAGTGGTTTGAGTGCTGGGACAAGTCCCAAAAAGCCAGTGGAGTCTGGGAGCGCATGAGGCGCCCTGACCGCACTTCCCCGTGGTGGAGGCTGTCCAGGCCTGAGCAAGCTATTATAGCACAGTGCAGGACAGGCCACTGTCCTGTTGGCTCATATTTCTCGCGGCTGTGGCCAAATTTTGATTCACGGTCCCCCCGCTGCGGGGAAGAAGAGGAAACCGTGCCTCATATTCTGTTTGACTGCCCCAGACTTGCTGATCTCCGTCTCGACAGGTCTGGGAAACCCAAAATTGTCGACCTGTATGGCGACATTTATGCACTACGCGGGACAGCAGGGTTTCTGTCCAGGGCTTTTGCAAGAGAGGATTTGAGCCTCTCAAGCCCTCACTCTAATGGAGTTTGATGATGATGAATGATGAAATAGAAATGATACGACAGACCTGAATGTTAAAAAGAGAATTCTACCTGTATCTACAACATGCATGTTTGTACCGTCCAGGCTCATGTGTTTTAACGGATCAAATATATCCTCGGCAAACGGGTTCTCTCCTGACGACTGGTTGAAGTCAGTACTCTGTCTCTTGTACTTTTCCAGCCAAGGGAATATTGCTGCTGGTTCACCAAAGGCTGGAACCTGAGAATAGACTGAAGAAAAAACAAAATGACTTTCATTACGAGTGAAGGGGAGTTAAGATTCTGGTACAGCTCCTCTAGATATAATCTTATCTTATATATACAGACGTTACTTCACAAAAGAAGATAATTATGTCCAATGCATTTCATGTGTCAACCTAGTCATGCATGTTAATCAATGACATAAACTCGTTTTTCAGGCTGATTCAGGCAACCCTTTCCATTCTCTAATGATACTAGGGAACTATGTTGATTAGTTTTCTCACCACTGTCATCACACCAATGAGATTAAATGCAAAAACCTTACCCCCTAATCATGTAAAACAATTAATTCCTCATATTATCAAATGTAATTTTTATGTGAATATGGTCCCATTGCTTTTATGGTGTTGAGAATTTCAATCCACCTATGTTTGAGCGACAAATAGTGTTGTTTTTATTCTCTTAACCTCTGTAAGTGTCTGGTAAATGTTTATCCATGACCTTCCTTTTTCTCTTTGATATTTCAAGTTTATAGGTTCTTCTTACATACGTTCTTACATATTTTCTTACATACTTCGAAAATTGTGGGCTAGCTCTCTCAAGACTGTAAGGAGATATTCAAACTTTCACAAAAAGTGTGATTAGCTATGGTTGACAGTTTGAATACTTTTAATACTTTTTCTATTATAGTGGACTGCCAAATTAAAAAAAAAAAAAAAATATGACCATAGTCAATTCAGAAAAAACATTTTGAAATTTTTTCTTTTCAATTTCGCTTAGGGTCATTAGACCATACAATTTTGAATGGAATAATTTTAGTTAAAATTCTTAGCTTTATATTGTTACACTAGGCAACAATAAATGTACTAAACACTAGGCAACAATAAAAGTACTAAGTAACAAGCTGGATGCAACAGTCTCTCTATTAACCCACTGACATAACACACGCTTCACACAACATTAGAATATGAACTGATTGCCAGGGGAAATAATTCTCCAAATAACATACAGATATACATAACGTCAACACAGATAACCTCCCTGTGCGATTGTTACATTGTAAGTCTAGTGAAAATAAAACTATCAAAGGCGTGTTAACCAAAACTTCTTCAGCATATGATGATGATGACTTCGAGTAATAATGTTTTTTTTTTACAAAAAGCTTACATCAACTCATTCTGCCTGTCTTATCTGGTAAAAAGCGTGTACACTTTATTTCTCCCACAACCATTCTCGGACCGAGTTGAAACTTTGCACAATTAACCATTGGCATGAAAAGATGTGAATAAAAAAAAAAACCAGTAACCCATTTGTCAATTAATTACCGGTAATTAATTATTTTATTAGATACCAACAAGGGAAACTAATCCTCCAGTATTCACAGATATGGCTAAATTTGTTGGGTTTAGTCCCCTTAAATAAAAGTTAAGACTATTTCTCTGATCCAGTTGATACTTTAAACAATTATTCATTGCACCTAAACAATGAATCAGTAAAAAAAAAATACCCAATTAGTTAATTAATTGTTGGTAATTAATTATTTTTGTTTGATATCAAATAAAGGAAATAGCTTGTACATTACTGATAGATATAGTTTTTAGGGTGGATTTCTTCCCCTTAAGATTAGGACTCCTCATAATGAGTTTTTAGAAAGAGTAGAACAAATAAAACAAATATTTTACTTTGGCAATAGGTTTGAGTTTAGGCACATCTGCACTATTTGGGCCATGTCGTGCCCCAGCAATAGGTTAAAGAGTGTCACAGTTATCTATGTAACTGTATAGTAGAATTATTTCTCTAATTGATAGTGCGGCGTTGATCACTATATTGATGACGTCATTACACTATTAATATTTTCCTTTGTAGACTAGAGGACTGAGCTTTTGTTGCTTGTCACAACTTCTAGTGACGTAAATTTAGTGTGTGTGTGATTTGCGTCATTTATCGTCTAGTACAGTCTCTCCATTGTTTTGTACGTTGGTACAGATAGACGTATCTTTAGAGCTCTTGAATTTCTCCTTGGTTTTTGATATTGGATAGCCTTAGCATTTGCCTTGGACATTTTCTTGTTGGATTATCTTGACCCCTGTTTAGGGTGAGTTTTATTTTTCATTGTATAGTTTTTCTATTTGAATTGGTTCGTATTTGTAAGTCTATAATTAGACTAGATATAGATGATTAGAAGAATCCTTTCTTTTATCTTCTATAGGGTTTTAGCGTCAAGTCTAAGTTTTAGTCGTAGTCTCAGTTCAAGACTCTTTCAAGTTCTAGCGACAAGTCTAAGTAGTGATCTTAGCTTGGTGTCAAGTCTATGTGTTAGACTCAGTGTCAAGTCTTGGTGTCAAGACTTGTTTATCCAGTCTCAGTTCTATATTGAGAGTACAACTCGAGGTCTACAGTCTACAGGACTGAGGTCTTCCTCCCAGTTGGTCGTTTGGTGTGCAAGTTGCTTCTTACATGAGTCTGAGGTTCAAGATTCCAGACTGCGGGTTGTAGTGGTCAAACCTGATGTTATAGTGTAAACTATGAACTTCTATTTTGGAATTGTCGTCAGTGGACAGTACCTGATCTAGAGGCTAGATCTACATATATTACCAGTTGTTGTTTTGAGATTGAAGGTCTATGTGATCCATTGAACTACCTATTATAGTTAAGGTAATAAATTATGTATTTCATAATTATTTGAATATTCTAAAGATACTAACTGGATCATTTTATATTACATATTATTACATATTGATATTTCATACTATTATTATCATTCATCATGGATCAGTCATTTGTAAATATATCACTAGAATAAATTTTATTGTTATTTACATCATACACTTAGTTTATTAGTTTATCTACAACTACATGTGTGTGATGTGCTTGTCAGGCTGAACTTGAGCCAAAATATTATAAGTTCAGAAAATAATAACAATAATACAAATTGAAATAATATTTAATATTAATAAATATTCGCATCTGAAATATATAATAATAATTTGATAAACACAAGAACACAAGAACCTGACAAAGAGACTATAAAAACTGAATAGGTTAAAGAGACTATAAAAACTGGTTTTCAATAAGAAGTCAATGACTTACCATCTTTGGCTTTCTTTATCTCAGCAAGAAATAATGTAGACGGATCACTTTTGGGCATCTCTATCAATACATTGATGATGGGTGACCTTAATGACAGGCGAAGTTCTGAAACATCCCAATGCACTAAATTTATAAAACATTGATGTTGGGTGACCTTAATGACAGGCAAAGTTCTGAAACATCCCAATGCACTAAATTTATAAAACATTGATGATGGGTGACCTTAATGACAGGCGAAGTTCTGAAACATCCCAATGCACTAAATTTATAAAACATTGATGTTGGGTGACCTTAATGACAGGCAAAGTTCTGAAACATCCCAATGCACTAAATTTATAAAACATTGATGTTGGGTGACCTTAATGACAGGCAAAGTTCTGAAACATCCCAATGCACTAAATTTATAAAACATTGATGATGGGTGACCTTAATGACAGGTGAAGTTCTGAAACATCCCAATGCACTAAATTTATAAAACATTGATGATGGGTGACCTTAATGACAGGTGAAGTTCTGAAACATCCCAATGCACTAAATTTAAAAAACATTGATGATGGGTGACCTTAGAGACAGTCGAAGTTCTGAAACATCCCAATGCACTAAATTTATAAAACATTGATGATGGGTGACCTTAGAGACAGGCAAAGTTCTGAGACATCCCAATGCACTAAATTTATAAAACATTGATGATGGGTGACCTTAGAGACAGGCAAAGTTCTGAGACATCCCAATGCACTAAATTTATAAAACATTGAGGATGGGTGACCTTAAAGACAGTCAAAGTTCTGAAACATCCCAATGCACTAAATTTAAAAAACATTGATGATGGGTGACCTTAGAGACAGTCGAAGTTCTGAAACATCCCAATGCACTAAATTTATAAAACATTGATGATGGGTGACCTTAGAGACAGGCGAAGTTCTAAAACGTCCCAATGCACTAAATAAACACCCTGATGAAGTGTAACAACTTAACACCCACAGTCTAGAATGAAACAACTACTTTCAATAAAACTATTCTAAAACCATGGATATTTTGTTGAACATGGACCACACAAACACATTTTTTTTTACACTTTTCTTGTATTTATTAAGAGAATAAACTTTTTGTTTTTAAAGTTAAAAGAAAAATTACCTGTTTGCTGTGACGGCGCTTCTGAAACAGACAGGATATTTTTTTTTTTTTTAAATTAGGAAAAATATAAAACTTTAAGCACACCTAATCAGATCAATATTTCTACAGCCTATGCTAACATACAGTGTAGTGCTTAATCCATTGAATGAGCACAACATTTGAAACAGCCTTAATTTCTCTCTCTAACTTCATAGGAGTAGGTACAACTTAACTGTCGTCTGCGCATGACATTTTCTTTTTTGTCTAATAGCCATGTTTTTGGGTACAGGAAGTAGTTTGCGTCGGGCGTACTTTGGTGTCAAAAATATTGTGGGTGCTACATTACGCTTAGTTCCCATATTGTTCTTGTAGTGGAGAGAGCTTACTAGCTGTACAATTTGTTAACGTTACATTTTTCATCGTTTCCCTGTTTCAACGGTATGTAAGTACATAAATGTGTCAAATGAGGTGGATACTTCGGTCCGGGTGTCATTAATGAAAGTTCTCGGATTTAGCAGCATCGCTAGATCTAAGTTATTCTATGTTTCAGGGTGTTAGGCTTGGGGCTGTTGCTGTTGTTCTTTAATTAATACACTCACCCATTCAGGTGGGGAACACGATTAATTAAATCATCCCCTAGATCAGGGATTCTCAACCTGTGGGTCGCAACCCCCTTGGGGGTCGATTGACGATTTGCCAGGGGTAGCCTAAGACGATCCAAAATATGGATTGTTATTGACTACTCATCTATTGCTGTATATGTGTGTGCGGGGAGGGGGGTCGCGGCAGAGTGGGGGATTGTAAAAAGGGGTCGCCGAGCATAAAAGGTTGAGAACCGCTGCCCTAGATAAACCAGTAAAACCCACCTTGACCATCTTCTAAATTACCAACAAACAAGCCCTGTATGGAGCTTGTTGTACAACTAATATCAGTACCAGCAGAAATAATACTGATGTTTAGATAACAGAGCAGTGGACACCAGGTGGGAAGAGGCTTCAGACATTTTCCAGTGACAGAACTTTGTGGAGACACTTTGCTGCCTAATGCGCTGAATGGTGCAGGAGGATCTAACTCTAAGTAAGATACATAATAAGCTAGTTGATTGGAGGCTAAAGCTTCTTCATGCAAATACCATCAGCAGGTGAAATGAAGCCACTTAGGCTCCAAACTTCAATAAGTAATTCCCAATGACTTACCAGCACTACATCTCATAGAGCCATCTATTGGTATCACACTTTCTAGAACCAGGTCACTAGACTGTAGACACGGGACCCTCAGAGCAGTAAAGATAAAGACACTGTGTAACAAAAATAAATTGAAAAAACAACAACATTGAAAAACCTAAAACTTCAAATCTCAGAACAACTAGATATGTCATGATAACATTTGGAAAGTCTAGCATCAGTGAAACAGTATTAGGCATGAAAAGAAAAACAAAAAGTGGGCTCTAGTGCATCCAGTGGATTTCTTTAGATGACTGTTGGAAATGAAAATGAGTGGTTAATATGTCTTGGTGAATTATATCTGATGACTCAAGATCCAATTGCATGCTGGGGATACTTGTTTCAATGAAAAAATAAGATGTCCATAGTTTCTGTTATGCTATGTTTATAAGTAATAAAAACTCTGTAAACCATGCACCTTTGTATACCCTGCAAACCTGCCGTTCATCTACCTTGTACAAACTTGTAAAACTGGCAGGTTATATGTGCAAAAATACTGTAAACTAAACTAGAAATGTATTACAAATTCACTAGCAGTTTAATACTATTTTCACTTGAGGTTAAATCAAAGCTCTGATTAGAATTAAGCTAAAGTTCTACTGAGAGTTAAGGCACAGATCTACATCAATTCAACTCTTTTTGGAGTTGGACCAAAGATTTATAATAAGTTCAACAATCAAGACTACCGGAAAGTTAACACTGACAAACAATTTTTTTTTAAAGTTTAACCTAACTAGTTTTGGGGTTTAACCAAAGCTTTACTGGAAGTTAATATTGACCAAACATAAAACTTTTTTTTAAGTTTTAAAAATGTATCGCATGGAACAGACAGATTAGACTATAATTTAGAAAATATGCTTCTATTCATAGCAAACAATGAAGAAAAAAAATCAATACACACTCCACTTTAACAAAAGATGACATTTACTGGGCCATAACATCATGAAAGTAGGTCACCAGTCTAAGGGGAGACAAGATCTAACACTATCAATAGATGGCTATGGCTTAAGTGTTGAAACAGTTGGCTCTTACAGCTGCTGTCTTTACCTACCCATGCTCTTGTTTGTTGATCACAATGGCTGCGTATCTCAGAGTTCGCTTTCCATCCAGTATCCTTGCACACTCGATAGCCTGGAGATGGAAGACATATTGAAAGGGAAATTAATCTAAACTCTTAGAACTGGAGGGTGCAGGGGCTGAGTGGTTAAGCACTTTGCTTCTGAACCAGGGGGTCCCGGGTTTGAATCTCGGTGAAGACTAGGATTTTGAATTTTGTGATTTTTAGGCCACCCTTTGAGTCCACCCTATTCTAAAGGGTACCTGACTTTATTTGGGGAAAGTAATGGCGGTTGGTAGTTGTGTAGGCCATAGGTCAGCCTGCTCGTTAACCATTGGCCAAAGAAACAGATGACCTTAATATCATCTTCCCTATAGATCACAAGGTCTGATAGGGGAACTTTACTTCTTTGTTAATTTGTTAGAATGATCTTGTAGTCCAAAGATGAAGGATGAATGCAGCAATTTATTTCATGCGTCTTGGTGAGATTAGAAAATCAACTACTAGCAGAAGATTTCCAATTTTTTAAACTCTGTTTTCAGGGAAAAACCTTAAAAAGTCTCTTCTTTTATATACACACATGTATTCATGTCATTTCAAGCAATGTTTTAATATTCATATGTAATATTTTTTTATAGAACAATCAATATTTAGAATTAGTTTTAAAAAGCATGAATTTAACATCAAGTCATCTAAAGGCAGACACTGTAAGCACCCTTTTAAATAAGGTTTCCGTGCCATAGCAAAAAAAGGTCTCAACTAAAAATTGACTCCCCAAATGACTATTTTTATGTTAACTCTTTCTCTCCGTAATTATTTTTCACGCTCCGATGGAATTATTTATTTTGTTTCACTACCCTATTATGATTAAACTTTTTGTATGCAATCAGGAAATGTTATATATGGTATACAATTATAGAAGAATGCATGCTCTTTTTTATATAACACAAATGACATTTTATAGTATCAAAATTTACTTTAATTTAATGGGGTCAAATCAACGTTAGTATCGTCAGTTAGGAGTGAAAGAATTAAGATGTGTGCTAGTAAGTGCAACACGAGAGATAAAAAGACACTCTCAAGAGTCCACTCAAAGAATGAAATCAGCATCTTTGACAGGGAAATTATAACCATTGGATTCTTCATGATAGATGGATATATCTCAATAAAACATTTAGAGCTTGAATAAGGAAATGAGACTAAAGGAATGGTCAAGCTACATAGATCTATACAACCAGAACCTAAGCTGTGTGGGAGGAAGTTGCTAAGTCATTGGGTGTCATTGAGATAAAAGAGTGGCTATCTCAAAGAGCCAAGGTCTTGAGGACCTAACTCCTGGACAGAAGAAGGAAAGCTAACCCTATCAGCTTATCATAAGGCTCAAACATTTGCATGTAGGAACTAAGACTAATTCGCCATTTCAGGAATGGCTTCTTGATTTGAATGAATGCATTGAACCATCTACATTTTTTCTTGTCAAGGCCTCACAGGAAGACCACTCTTTACAATACTATCAACACAAGTAAAAAATATGACCTGATTTACATTCTTAACAGGAAATAAAACCTTATTATTCCCCTTGCAGGTCTTATACCATACTTAGCTGCACTTACCTGTATACATTTCTCATTAGGAGTCAAAGTTTTCTGAACAAGCTTTGCGATGTCCATCAGCTGAACATAGAACATTGTCTACACATGAAACTTCTAAAGGTAAATCCATAAATTGGATCAAAAGTCTAAGAAAAACAGTTCAGGAACAGGGCTGTCCCATTCTGGAACTCTGCAACAATGCTCATGGCCAGCTCTGGAAGCAAACAAAATCGTGAATTAAAGAACCAATATAGCATCAAACATCAGCAGCTTACCTAGTCATATTATATTAGTGTTAATATACATCACCAAAGAAACTGTGCCAGAAACTTTGGCAGAGACATTTTTAAAAAGAGTAAACCTGCTCCCCCCGAATCTCAGGCACCTATTGACAAGGCACTACACTTAAAAGCACAATTTAAACTGGGAACTAATGTAATGTAATCCTCCTTCCTCCTGATGAGAATAAATTCATCAAGTACAAAAAAAACGTTTTTCCCTGAGAACAAACTAGAATGAAGACAATTATTATCATTAATAGTTGACTTTTTCTTTGTTGTTAATACAATTTTAGTATTCAAAGTTTTTACATCACTTTTAACCTCAACTAACTCCACAAGAACTATGCCTGAGTTAATAGAAAGGATGGCTGCCTGGTCGTGCGGTTTGCGTGCTGGACTGTCGTTTGGATTTATTGATGGTCTTGGGTTCAAACCCTGCCCGCTCCCATCCCCCGTCGTCCTGTGGGAGGTTTGGACTAGGAAGTAAACTATCTTCAACTCTGAAGAAACATCCGATACATGTACGAATTATTATTATAGCTTTTATATAGCGCTACTTTCATTCTTATAGCATGCTCAGAGCGCTTTGGTCCAATCTCATTTGTGGACCAGTGGGGGGGAGGGGGTATCTAGGAGTTGGTTTTCCGTGCTGCCTTTAGGCGCTCAGTAAACGCAACTCTGCCCGAGTCGGGTGTCGAACCTCGAGCCCCCTTCTAGGTAGCCAAGACAAGCCAAGTTCAAGCACACTTAGCCTCTCGACCATGCTTCCCACCATTTTTTACAAACAAACTAAAGATGGAAATCTACTTTCTGCAGTTAATGTGTACTCAATCAAAACAAACACTTGAAACACTCAAAATAACAAAACTATAGGATGAAAATCACAACGTTGGTGACAGTGACATTTAAAAAAAAATGTTTAAGTGGGAAACTAAACTGGTAGAGGTGGGGTGGCATAAAAATAAAAATTACATCATAAAAAAATGTAAAGCATTATGATAATGTCAACAGTGATTTTACTTATGGTGTAGGGGACATGGTGGTTAAGCGCTTGGTTTCTGAACCTGGAGTCCAAGGTTTGAATCTCGGTGATAACTGGGATTTTGAATTTCAGGATTTTTACACTCAACTCTAATGGGTACCTGACTTTAGTTAGGGAAAGTATAGGTGATTGGTCATTGTGCTGGCCACATGACACCCTGCTCTTTAGCTGTAGGCCAAAGAAACAGATGACCTTAACATCATCTGCCCTGCATGGTCTGAAAGGGGAACCTAACTTAAGTGTTGAGGCACCACACATGATCTGACGACGGCAGGGGCATAGCTAGGAATTTTCAATTGTTTGGGCGCCCCGGGGGGGGGGGGGGAATGACCTCTTTGGGGGCCCCCTGCATTTTGCATAATATTTCATTTTTAATGTAAACAACACTCATTTGGGGGCCCCTCTCAAGTGGGGGTGTATTTTCAAATCCTCCCCCCACCCTAGCTACACCACTGGACAACCATCTCTCCCCCTTCCTCTCTGTCAACAATTATCACTTAGAAAACATGAATGAATGTAAGAGAAGCATATAGAACAGCAGGACTCACAGCATCATTTTAGCTCCTAGATATCCATTGTGAATACTGGTAGCACAACAAAATAAACAAAGAGAAAATGAGCCCCCAGTGAAAGACAGGAAGAGGCAGACTACTCCCGCTGAGTCTTGTTTGACATTCAAACTGTCAAGCTCAGCTGTGTCTACTAACAGCACACTTACACCAGGGGCAGTGGACTACACACTGCTAAAACTCAACCTTACAATTCAATGACAGTGCCCAAACAGGAAGCTAATTAACATCAAAGGAAATGAATATGTGCATCATTGAATGCAAAACCACTGCTACAAGTCAACGAAGCTAGGAATTTCACTCCGCAAAAAAGGAAAACAAATACTTCGATAAACCAGCATCAAAAAGACTTTTCTACTAACAAATACATGGAAACATAGCTCTCACCCAGCATAAATAAATAAAACAACTATTGATCAAGCAGCTGACATGAATATTTATGACTGGACAATAATTCATTACTCTTGAAAGGTGATGCTGGATGGTCAACAGGTGTTTACAAATTCGTAAAGAGCTATAATTATGTATGTGTGTGCATCTATCTAAGGGACAGGTGTTACATACATAATAGAACATGTTACTATCATGTAGTTGTTACTACAGAAGTGTGGATACATTGCTAGCAAATGATGTGCTAATGAATTAATGACTAGCTGCAGGTGGCCATGAGTCAAGCTACAAACCATATATTTGGTAGAATGACATGTTTAATAACACGACAGCTCTAAAATAAAGAGACCAACCAGACTGTTCATGCTTTGAATCAAAGAGTGAGGTGCTGTCAGGGGGATGTCCCTGAAATGTCCCAAATAATTAACTTTATACGTGAGTCACTACGTTGTCGGCCACGTAACTTTTTAAAAACAACTGGCCACAAAAAAAAATAAAACTACCTTGTAACAGAACCTCACAGGTGATACTACTATAAAAAAAAAACTATATTAAGGAATAATTTTATTTTAAATACTAAAGCTGAACACCAGCAAGACTTGTTCCATTCAATAGGAAGAAGAAAGCCTGTCTTTATGACTTCAAACTTTGGTACAACTTTTTCCAAACTTTTATTACAATATTCTATTGCAGTGTTTCCCAAACTTGGATGGCTGCCTGGTTGTGCGGTTTGCGCGCTGGACTGTTGTTCAGATTTATCGATGGTCCCGGGTTCAAACCCTGCCCGCTCCCATCCCCTGTCGTCCTGTGGGAGGTTTGGACTAGGAAGCAATTATCTTCAACTCTGAAGGAACATCCGAAACATGTAAAACAAACAAACTTTTTCCTCAACAGAACACTTTGCACATTCTGAGTATTTAGCAGAACACTTTGCTTATTTTTCTAGAGAGATTAATTCACAAGGTGGCCTACTAGTTAATTATTCCAGTTGTTCAGGCCTAGCTGAACACTATGGTTCCAAAGAGAACACAATTTGGGAATCACTGTTTTAGTGTGATTCTTAACAGCATTCAGTGAATAGGGATCTCAAAAAAACTTAATGGATATTCTAGTGTGAATGTTAGTATTCAAAGAACAGAAAAGTCTAACACTTGATTGAAATAGTCAATAGTAATGCTATTCAAGTCGAATAAGAAGAGGTTGAGAAAAAGGCAGACACTAATCAAAAGCATATTTGAGGCATTGCAATCATATCAGAAAGCTTCTCTGAAGGCGTTGTGAAAACTGGCGCACAAATTGCTGAGGAAAAGAGAACAATGCTGGCAGAAGAAAAACGCCAGAGAAGAAAAGCAAGGCCCACGACACTTGCTTCAGCTGGAATAACCTGCCCAGTGTGCAGCCAAACATTCCGGGCTCACATAGGTCTCACCAGCCACTTGAGGAAGCACAAAACCCTAGTGCAAAGCCCTCAGCCCCCTGGATGACAAAGTGGTCATCATCGAACCACGATGGACGAACTATATATATCAGAATAAGCACATTTAACTATGATGAGTACACATTTTTGTACTAAGATGACTCTTTGAAATAGAATATTAAATATATATCCAGGGAAGGGGAGGGGGGGGGGGATGGAAACCCTAAGAATGATCTAAATAGAAATATTCATATATATTTCATGTCAAAGTCTGATATTATATATATATATATATATATATATATATATATATATATATATATATATATATATATATATATATATATATATTTACACACACATACATGGATGCAAGCATGATGGTACTTCACGACGATATATACATTAACATCTATTTTTGCATGAATAAAAGTAATATATCCAATATAAATATCTATTTATGTATTTTCTTTCAATTCAAGCACACTATAAATGCTCAGCTTTTATTTGAATTGCTTTTACTTATACATATGTGTCACCCCCTTCATATACATTTTTAAATGTATACTATTTTAGTATAAATTGTTCACTCTTATACATCTAGTCATTATAGAGGTACAAACTAGCTCAGGTCACAATAGATCTAGTTAAACTTCAAGTCTTAACTACATAAGGTTTTTTAAAAGAGGTGTGATTAGGCACTCAAGGGTAGTGGAAGAATGGAATGATTGGAAATAGTTTTATTTCACATGACATTTCAAGAGGAGAAGTGACAAGAAGAACAGAAATATTAGACTTCTACTGGAAAGGACAAAATGATTTCATTAGGTCTATTCTATTGACCCTACAAGCCTATCCCTAAATTAATTTGTATACATCAAGCCTAACAATTTCCTATCCACATTATTCAGTATTATGTGTACATTTATTTGGTACCTCAATTACAAATCAAATTTTGTAGTAACTTAGTGAAATGTTAGCTCGATTTAAAATAAATTATCTAATAGATCTATGTTTATTGGCCAAGAGAGTAGATGTTACCAGACCAGAACTAGATATAGTTAACTAGGAGAAAGATGAAGTTGGATTGTCTAACTAACAGCAGCTATATTTATGTGCTATTGTCTTATTTTGTTGCAGCCTTGGACTCCACATGTGTGTTAAAACTGATATAATTGTTTGTGTGTGTGAGCGTGGATTGATTTAGGCTTCTTCTGTAGGATGAACCTGAGAAGTTGTTGCAGAATGAGGTCAAAGGTATATAAGTGGCAGGATGGGATACAATGGGCGAAACTGAATACTCAAAGTGCTATTTTTTTAATGTAGTACTAGTAAGAAAAAAAAAACATTTTTAGAATGTCATCGCAAATAAAACAGATTGATTTGATATAAATAATGGATTTTATTGATTGTTTAATTATTTGTGTTAGAATTAGTCTTTATTTAACTATGTTTAATTATGGTCCCTTTTGCTGCATTGAAGCACAGTGTGTACAAACATACACATGATCTTAATTTAATAGAAACATCCTATTAATTTTTTTTTTTTGTACGGAATCAAACAACTTGGCTTAAGAAGTTAAGTCTAAGCAAAATATAATATACATAATACTGAAATAGAGTAATAGGGTAGATCTATAATCTATACTCTATTCTATAGTCTATAGACTTAATTTTAATAGACTAAGTCGTCTAAGTAGACTACTAGACTAGATCTAAGGTCTACTATACAAATTGTTGACAGATGGACAAAATCTTTGCTTGGCCTAAGACTCAAGAGGTTCATTAAATCAAAACCCATCCATATAATATTTTTTTTTGGAATAAAATTCTTTGAGTAGAAAGGGATAATA
Source organism: Biomphalaria glabrata (assembly GCF_947242115.1). Classification (NCBI taxonomy): domain Eukaryota; kingdom Metazoa; phylum Mollusca; class Gastropoda; family Planorbidae; genus Biomphalaria; species Biomphalaria glabrata. The sequence continues at coordinate 51,693,277 of NC_074716.1, read as the reverse complement.
TAAAGTTTGAATGTTTCATTGATATTTTAAAGTTTATTTGTCTTACTGCTAACATAAAATGGTATTGGCCCGCGCAAGCAAATCATCACTTTAAAAATACTGAGCGCAGGCTGAAAGAAATATTGTACAACGTGAAACACTGCACTTCTTCTTCACCTTTGTACTTAAACTAAGCCTTCATTATCATTCTTAACACTGAATGTTTCACTGCTATTATATAATGTTTAAATGTCTCATCACTATTATAACATTTGAATGTTTCACCTCTATTATAAAGTTTGAATGTTTTACTGCTATCAACCGGTTTCAATGTTTCACTGCTATTATAAAGTTTAAATGTTTAGCTGTCACGTATCAATTTAGTAAACCAAAGTGTAATTTAAAATAAACTATGTCAAGTACGGGATAACAGACTGCAGGTGTCGGAAATACCCATGACAAACATTAATCAATTAGCGTGACATCTCATGGGAAGTGATTTTAATTGAAGAAAATAATTTCATTGGTTAAGCCAAGTGTCAAATTGGAGGTCAAAAAGGGCACCATCGAGAACCTAGAGTCGGAATGTAAACTTTGTAGAGATAGGACGTATTTGAGTTTTGAGTTAGAATTCGTAGAGAAAAGTCTTGTATTTTATTAGATCTAGTAGTAAATTTGAATATTTTTATTATTGAACTTTGAAACAAAGTTATTTATCTGAAACAGTTTTTATTTCTGTACATATAGTGATTCTTTGAGTTAGAATTCGTAGAGAAAAGTCTTGTATTTTATTAGATCTGAAAGTAAATTTGAATATTTTTATTATTGAACTTTGAAACAAAGTTATTTATCTGAAACAGTTTTTATTTCTGTACATATAGTGATTCTTTGAGTTAGAATTCGTAGAGAAAAGTCTTGTATTTTATTAGATCTGGAAGTAAATTTGAATATTTTTATTATTGAACTTTGAAACAAAGTTATTTATCTGAAACAGTTTTTAATTCTGTACATATAGTGATTCTTTGAGTTAGAATTCGTAGAGAAAAGTCTTTTATTTTATTAGATCTAGTAGTAAATTTGAATATTTTTATTATTGAACTTTGAAACAAAGTTATTTATCTGATACAGTTTTTATTTCTGTACATATGGTGATTCCTAGTTATTGAATTAAAGTTCTGTATTTGAATTAAAAGGATCTTCATTTATTGAATCTCTAAGACAGTATTTAGATCCAGAGATTTACATCTACAGAATCACCGGCACGTCACAGAAACTTCTTGTAACATCTGACATCTCAAGAAAGAGTCTACAACTTAAGCACTTCTCAGCACTATTAATGAATTAGCACTTCAATCAACAACAAGAGAACCTGTGACATTAACCTCTACTATACAGTTGAATGTTTCCATGCTATTATAAGGTTTAAATGTTTTACTGCTATTATTAAGTTTGAATGTTTCACCACATTATCAAGTTCGAATGTTTCACTGCTATTATAAAAATTAAATGTTTTACTGCTATTATAAAGCTTGAATGATTCACTATTATAAATTTTATATGTTTTACTGCTATTATTAAGTTTGAATGTTTCACCACTATTATTAAATTTGAATGATTCACCTCTATTATTAAGTTTGAATGTTTCACCACTATTATAAAGTTTGAATGATTCACCTCTATTATTAAGTTTGAATGTTTCACCACTATTATAAAATTTGAATGATTCACCTCTATTATTAAGTTTGAATGTTTCACCACTATTATAAAGTTTGAATGATTCACCTCTATTATTAAGTTTGAATGTTTCACCTCTATTATTAAGTTTGAATGTTTCACCACTATTATAAAGTTTGAATGATTCACCTATATTATTAAGTTTGAATGTTTCACCACTATTATAAAATTTGAATGATTCACCTCTATTATTAAGTTTGAATGTTTCACTACTATTATAAAGTTTAAATGATTCACCACTACTAAAGTTGAATGTTTCAGTGCTATTATAAAAATTAAATGTTTTACTGCTATTATAAAGCTTGAATGATTCACTATTATAAATTTTATATGTTTTACTGCTATTATTAAGTTTGAATGTTTCACCACTATTATTAAATTTGAATGATTCACCTCTATTATTAAGTTTGAATGTTTCACCACTATTATAAAGTTTGAATGATTCACCTCTATTATTAAGTTTGAATGTTTCACCACTATTATAAAGTTTGAATGATTCACCTCTATTATTAAGTTTGAATGTTTCACCTCTATTATTAAGTTTGAATGTTTCACCACTATTATAAAGTTGAATGATTCACCTCTATTATTAAGTTTGAATGTTTCACCACTATTATAAAGTTTGAATGATTCACCTCTATTATTAAGTTTGAATGTTTCACTACTATTATAAAATTTGAATGATTCACCTCTATTATTAAGTTTGAATGTTTCACTACTATTATAAAGTTTAAATGATTCACCACTATTATAAAGTTTGAATGTTTCACTACTATTATAAAGTTTAAATGATTCACCACTACTAAAGTTGAATGTTTCAGTGCTATTATAAAAATTAAATGTTTTACTGCTATTATAAAGCTTGAATGATTCACTATTATAAATTTTATATGTTTTACTGCTATTATTAAGTTTGAATGTTTCACCACTATTATTAAATTTGAATGATTCACCTCTATTATTAAGTTTGAATGTTTCACCACTATTATAAAGTTTGAATGATTCACCTCTATTATTAAGTTTGAATGTTTCACCACTATTATAAAGTTTGAATGATTCACCTCTATTATTAAGTTTGAATGTTTCACCTCTATTATTAAGTTTGAATGTTTCACCACTATTATAAAGTTGAATGATTCACCTCTATTATTAAGTTTGAATGTTTCACCACTATTATAAAGTTTGAATGATTCACCTATATTATTAAGTTTGAATGTTTCACCACTATTATAAAATTTGAATGATTCACCTCTATTATTAAGTTTGAATGTTTCACTACTATTATAAAGTTTAAATGATTCACCACTATTATAAAGTTTGAATGTTTCACCACTATTATAAAATTTGAATGATTCACCTCTATTATTAAGTTTGAATGTTTCACCACTATTATAAAGTTTGAATTATTCACCTCTATTATTAAGTTTGAATGTTTCACCACTATTATAAAGTTTGAATGATTCACCTCTATTATTAAGTTTGAATGTTTCACTACTATTATAAAGTTTAAATGATTCACCACTATTATAAAGTTTGAATGTTTCACCACTATTATAAAATTTGAATGATTCACCTCTATTATTAAGTTTGAATGTTTCACTACTATTATAAAGTTTAAATGATTCACCACTACTAAAGTTGAATGTTTCAGTGCTATTATAAATTTTATTTGTTTGACTGTTATCATAAAGTTTGAATGTTTCACCACTATTATAAAATTTGAATGATTCACCTCTATTATTAAGTTTGAATGTTTCATCTCTATTATAAAATTGAATATTTCATTGCTATTATAAAGTTTGGTAATAGTAAATATTGTGCTGTTCTCCTCTGATATGATTCTTATTTGAGTCTACCCATAGCTTTAGATATGATATATCCACACCCCAAATCTGTACCGTCTCAAATTTTTATTAACAAGAATAAAAAATATTTAGTTTTTACTTATTTTTCCTTTCGCTGGCATATAAGCAACGCCACTTTGAAACTTCCTGGGGTAACCCCATGATAGCACTCCCTAATTGACATAGATTCTTATTATTCACGATCGATGGTTATGCACATATAATTCTAAATAGATCGATAAACATGATCTTTTTTTATAATTAAGCACCTAGGTCTATTGATCTGTGTGATGAATAAAAGAATAATGAAAAGAATACTCTTACCTTTAGCCTGATGAAAATAATTTGAATTTGTTTAGAATGTTTTACAGCTATTATAAAAGTTTTAATGAAGTTGAAAGTTTCACTGCTATTACTGTTATAAAGTTTGAATGTTAATGGAAATATTTTGCATCTTTTGAATGTTTTATTGCTATTATAAAAGTTTTAAAGAATTTGAAAGCTTCACTGTTATTACCCTTATAAAGTTTGAATGATTCACTGCCACTGTTTCTACTAACATATACATGAAAACATAGCTTTCACCCAGCATGCTGGATGATCAACATGTGTTTACAAATTTGTGTGTGCCACTGTTTCTGATTTGTCATGTCTTCATACTCAGAGTCATTAAATGAAATGAATAGTCTCTAGAGAGATTTTAGTGGCTGAAATTTTGTCTCATCTAGGTCTATATTAGATTAGATTTTATAGATCTAGACATAGATTGACATTGTAAAATTTCCCTGTTTCGGTCACATAAATATATTTTTTAATATAGGCAAAAGATAACTTATGCTCTAGTATTACGAGATCTAGAGTAATTTATGCTACTCAAACACCTATAGGCAAAAAAAAATCAAAGTTTGACGTTGACAGCGCATTATTTAATAATGCTTTGACATAAAAAGAAAATGAAGTATGTATCAAAATCTTCTTTACTTTAAGGAGAATAAGGATGACTACTTATATTTGTACCCCCTAACATACATTTGTTATTATATTTAAGGTCAAAGAGGCCATGTGTCTTCATTTAATTTAAACAAATTTTTTCACACTTTATTTGATTCCAAACATCAAAATTTATTCCAAACAGTCTCTATTCCTTTGCATCAATAAACTCAGATTTTAATTCTATATTAATATTAACTAAATTTTAAAATCCCCAGGCATAGCCCCTCACATGAAATCATAAAGATCTTTTCAAATTATGCATAAATACGAACACAAAAAATAAAAAATTTGAACACACTTATTCTACCAAAATTAGGTCACTGGGATAGTGACTTCTACAACGACTGTTAGACTTATTTTATGTTTGCATTAATAGAAGTGTGTTAAATGTTGTGTTTTTTTTATTTATTCATTTAATAAATTTCTAATACAGATGATCTCTTGTAGAATAGTACAGGCTAGAATGGCCATTCTTGCCTAAATAGCTACATCCTCTATATTCTTTCTATATAAATCTAGATCTATCTAGTAGGTCTAGGTATTTAACTTCATTCAATGTATAAAGCTCACTCCAAACATTTGCCCATTTATTCTATATATAAAAAAAACAACACTCAAACAAACGAATATAAGATCATTAATATTGATGTCCAAAACTGGTTGTTTGGAATAAATTTTGGTAAGAAAATCGTAATTTTTTATGGAATCAAACAACTTGGCTTATGAATCAAATAAATCAGCTCCAAAAACAAAATAAATCTTGGCGGGCTCATTAGCATAGACTTAGCCAACCACAAAATATAGTCTTAACCCTAGGAGGAGGTAAAGTCATCCTGGCGACCTGGTAACATAGGAAAAAACAACAACCTGACTTACACATTTGAAATTCTTTTTGCTTACATAAAAAGACAGCTTCATGGAAGGAAATCGGGTCAGAATCATTTGAAAATGGACAAGCACATTATACAGTGCGCTAGTTTCATATTAAATATCAAAATAAAGACTCTAGTAGTTAACTTAGAAACATAATTGAGCCTGGAGATGAGGTATCAATAAACTTGGTTCAAAAACCTCAAGTCAAGATCTAGATCTATTATAATGAATCTATAAGTATAATATATCTAACTAGATCTATATTATTAGTATATTAGAATAAATTCACTAATTCATTACAGTTTCATTAAACAATACAATTATACATAGATCAATAATTAATATAGTCTACAATACTACATTCGTAACACTGAATATAAATGTAATTGTAGTAATGAATTATTGAATATGAAAAATATGATAAAAAATTATGATTGAACTTGAAATTTATTTTAATCTAAGTTTATATAATCTATTTCTAGGTCTAGGACTAGATCAAGTAGATCTAGAAATGTAGTAGAAGTAGATAAAGGCAATGGGAATCATATATACTTTTGTATTTATATGGATTCACAATAGTTTTTTTAAATATTCACATTAAAAAAAAAAATGCTTCACTTTTTTTTTATTTCTCTGTAAGTCCATAATAGGATGTCAGGATGCTTTGGACAACTTAAAATCACAATAACTTTTGAACCAATAACGCTAGCATCATAAATTCGGTGTTGTTGGAAAGCATTTTTCATCCTCTTTCATTCTATTACACATTTGTTGGTATAGGATAAATTTAAATTTTTTGGTGCAACTAGATCTACCTACACTAGACAAGCCTTAGCAAAATATACTGAAATAGAGTAATACTAGAGTAGAGTAGATCTATAACTATACTATAGTGTCTATAGAATAAGACTACTACTACTAGACTTTAGACTAGAATCTAAGGCATTCTAAGGTCTACTACGGTACTACTACTATAGACTATAATAATATTAATAATAGTATAATTGACTATGACTATCATATAGATTATAATTATAGAAAGATCTACTATAATTTATATATTTAATATAGTAGCTTCTTATATTAGGCACAGCTCATCGAATTCTCCTTTAAGAAACACATCGCTTTTTTTGTTTATAATTAACTTGTTTTTATGTTTGGAGCTAAAAACGATGTTTCGGGACAGTGCATGTCCAATTTTAGATAAGTTCCTGTATTTTTGTTCCGCTTTTCCAAAGCAGATGGCAGTTTTTTAGATTCTCGGTAACCAAGTATGTAAAGCTATTGTTTAAACCTCCCCCGGCAATTCATACCCATATAAGGGATGAAGGCTATATTATGAGCCTGTTTGATCGTAGGCTGGTGGATCTATCAAAATAAGCTTCCAAACATCTTTAGAAAGACATTTCAATCACATTTATTCCGTAAGCTGTTAAATAAAATTAAAAAAGGAGGTGTTTCAACATTAATAATGAATTTAACACATTCTCCTATAATGCACAAGGCAAAATCGTAATAAGAAATATTACTGGGATTAATAAATCTATGATTTTTTCAATGAATAAAAGTGACCTAGATCGAGATATCTAGAATATATAATTTATGAATGAAAGAAAAAGTGCGGGCTGCTAATTTGAAGCCAGAGACCATGCCCACTGCAGGTGATCACACCAGGCGAGAGCTGGTGGTGAGGAGAGGTATACACTAAGCGTGTAGTGTCACAACCTATCATACAGGCAGTGGAGGGAAGGGGGAGAAAGTCATGAAAAGAATTATAAGCATCTATGGGAGGGAGGGGATGTTAAGGTGTAACAAAACGAACATCCAAAATATGAAAAGAAGAGGGTCCTTGGATGGGAATTAAAAGAAAGAGACAGAGAATACATGTAGCCTAGTTGAAAATATCATGTTTATTAAATTATAATAATTAATTTATAGATCTATGATTTATGGAGATTTATTTCTGTCTGTTTCTACACATAGATTATATAAGTAGGCATATATAGAGAGACAATATACTATAAATACATATTGCAGAAGTGAATCTACTTCTTTTAATACAATCTTTAGAATAATTTTTAATTAACACAGATATAATTTAATAGCAATAATATAGTGGTGTTTCTTAACAGTGCTTGATGTGCGTTAAAGGAGAAAGCACAAAAACTGCGTTTATTATAGGAGCATGAAGTGACCTGATTTATTTTAAAATAAAATCTTGACAATGAGTGGTAATTCAAAGAATAACAGCTATTTTTATAGTCCTTTAGTTGCAGAATAAGAATCTGCTTTCAGTTTTTTTGTAAGTTAAACCGTCACCAAATAAAAAAATAAAATAAAAATTAAATTTGACCTAGTTCCCGAATACGGTGTGCCTAATATAAGAATCTACTATAGTAGGTCAAATTTAATTTTTATTTTATTTTTTTATTTGGTGACGGTTTAACTTACAAAAAAACTGAAAGCAGATTCTTATTCTGCAACTAAAGGACTATAAAAATAGCTGTATTCCTTTGTATTACCACTCATAGTCAAGATTTTATTTTAAAATAAAGTGGGTCACTTCATGCTCCTATATTGAACGCAGTTTTTGGGCTTTCTCCTCAATTGGACAGTGAGCACCGTCATTGTACACCACTATGTAATTGCTAATAAATTATATCTGTGTTACTTAATTTTTTTTTAGATTGTATTAAAAGAAGTAGATTCACTTTTGCAATATGTATTTATAGTCTATTTCCTCATATACTCTCTCTCTGTCTCTCTCTCTCTAACTCTATAATATTATAGAATATAGATCTATATAGAATATATATATATATATATCGTTTATAGTTTATTATTTATATAGGCCTACCTATGTAATCTATGTGTAGAAACAGACAGAAATAAATCTATATAGATTATATATCGATAAATTAATTATTATAATTTAATAAATAAGATATTTTCAACTAGGCTACATTGGCTACATGTATTTCCTCTGTCTTTCTTTTAATTGCCATCCAAGGACCCTCTTCTTGTTTTCATAAGTTGGATGTTCGTTTTGTGACACATTAACACCCCCCTCCCTCCCATAGATGCTTATAATTCTTTTCATGACTCTCTCCCCCTTCCCTCCACTGCCTGTTGGATAGTTTGTGACACTACAAGCTGAGTGTATACTTCTCCTCACTGCCAGCTCATCTGGAGTAATCACCTGCAGTGGGCATGGTCTCTGGCTTCAAATTAGCAGCCCGCACTTTTTCTTTCATTCATAAATTATATATTATAGAAATCTCGATCTAGGTCAAGCTTATTCATTGAAAAAATCATAGATTTATTAATCCCAATAATATTTCTTATTACGATTTTGCTGTGTCCAATGAAGGAGAATGAGCTGAATTCATTATTATTCGTTGTACACCCCCTTATTAAATTTTATTTAACAGCTAACGGTATAAATGTGATTGGAATGTCTTTCTAAAGATGTTTGGAAGCTTATTTTGATATGCCCATCAGCCTACGATCAAACAGGCTCATAATATAGCCTTCATCCCTTATATGGGTATGAATTGCCGGGGGAGGTTAAAACAACAGCTTTACATACATGGTTACCGAGAATCTAAAAAACTGCCATCTGCTTTGGAAAAACGGAACAAAATTACCGGAACTTATCTAAAATTGGACATGCGCAGTCCCGAAACGTTGATTTTTGCTCCAAACATAAAAACAAATGAATTACAAACAAAAAAAGCGACCCGTTCATTGAAGGAGAATTTGATGGGGTGTCCAAAATATAAGAAGCTACTATATATATTATAATTATTATTTATTATATAGACTAGTACAGATACTAAAATTAAAGATAGCTAAGTTAAGAATATTTATATTCAGATAGACAGACTCACTACTCTCACAGAGTGTGACAGAATCACACTCACAGAGGCTAGAAATTAGTAGAATCTAGAACATTTCAACCTAGTCAGACACTCATCAGACAGTCACAGTGAACCTGCCTAACCTGGTCCTGGCTATCTAACTCTAAGTCTAAGTATCTTTATAATCTTATCTAGATCTACTAATGCTTGAAGTAGATTCATAAAAAATGCTTACCAAAAAATGAAATTGTAAGTACATTTAGTCTATGTAGAGCTAGATCTAAGTAAAATTTAAAAAAAAAGGAAACTTTAGTCACTTTCGACTTAAGCTTTTAATGCAAACGATCAATACAAATATTTTGATCTAACCTAGGTTTTGTCCCTTCGGAATCGCCTGTTTCATTTCCGGCTTCCGGATTTCTATAGGTAATCACACAGTCAAATCTTTAAATCTTTTTTACATGCAAACACATTAATAATTCTTCCTTAATTGTCTTCATTTTGGAAAAAAAAAGATCATTGCACTAGAAGATCAATATGTAAACAAAAAAGTTATAGAGATCTAGTTTTACGCATTAGTCTTGATATAAAGAAACACAAAAGTTGTTCTAAAAACTATTACCTTGTGGCTTGTCTCTACTGACTAACCAAGACTAAGAGTAAGGTAGGATTTTAAATTTCATTTGGTGAACACAGTCAGCCAAAATGTAAAGCTTACAAATATTCTAGATCTAAATGATACACCAATTTAATTTTCTATAGATTACACAAGCAATTATTTTTTGCAAAAGGTACCTTACACTAAAAGTTAAATAAGTTTTATCGGCTTCATTTACGAAAAACTAGGAAGTAATAGCTTCTTCTAAATGCGCGTCACAATACTATGGTAACCGGATTTTTTTTGTGTGCGTTTGAAGACTTCCAAGGTCGCTTACCTTTTACGTGCTATAAACAATTCTCACCTTCTGATTAGATCAATAGATATAGATCTACCACTAGACTGTAGATCTATAATTCTATATCAGATATAGATCTAAGGCTAAGGTAGGGTCACAAGTAAAAATGTGGTGTGTAACTGTAGATCGTGGTTAAACTTAACACAATATTGTATATTCAAATAATATTGCATACTGAACTGAATATAGACTCTAGCCAGTCTAGGCATTATTATTATAGATCTATTCTAGGTCTATCATAATCTATGACTATGAATAATGATACTGAGTATGAGTCACTGTGACCTATGAATATAACTTTTATCGTCTAACTTAATTATAATAAACTTAGATATATATCTAATTATTAATTAATAAATTATGGTTTAATGATAGATCTATATTCTGGTCTTTTTTTTTTTTTTTGAAGGAACATCTCAGTCATCTGTAACTGTAAGTGATAAGTAAGAGACTAAAACTAGATATATAATCTAGAAACTATAATTATATCTAAATGTATTTAAATTATTTTGATCTTGACATCTTAGCCTGTTTTAATTTTTAGGCTTAGATCTAAATCTATGTCATCTATGTATTGTGTATATCATCTAGTTTTAGAAACTACCTCCATATAATGATATAGATAGTGAGTCTATATTCTATATGCTTATAGGGCCTATAGGTGCCCATATATTATATAGATCTAAATAGTTCAATTTTGTATTATTATTTTGTTATAGATATCTAGTCCATCTAATTTACATTTTAACTTGATTCTATCTAGATTAGTTAATAATTCAAATAAAAAATTAAACCACTTAAATAACTTTTTGTGACCCATGTATGTAGGCCTATGTATGTCACTATAGAGCTCAAAGAAATCAATATATGTTATTGTAAATCAGAATTCACCATCAACTTTATTGATGATTATACTCAAATAGTTCAATAATAGTCAACTTTGAGAAGTGTTGTTACCCATTTGACCTAATACATGCATTTGTGATGTGTTCTGCTCTAAGTTTGAACGTTACTGCTGGCCATTATAGCTTGCCCTTTTGCAGGGGTTTGGAGCCTGAACTTAGAAATGTTTTTTTTTTAATGGATGTACGTCTGATGCCACTTAAAAACATAATTCATGAGACCAAAAAGAAGTAGTTGAAAGGGAAGTTACTAGGATGTGCACTCGTCAAAAAGTAAAAAGTTGCAATTCATTTTATGGTTTGTTAGTAAAAACAAATTGAATGTCTCTTTTCTTTCTCTCACAGAGTCAAAAAAGCATGGGAAGAATGTCTCTGATGATGAGAGAAGAGACAAAAAAGTATTTAGCGCAGCACAAAATTCCTCAGGTCAATAACTTTGTTGCATGTATCTTTTTTTTTTCTTTAAACTAGAAAATTTCAGAATTGTAATGTAAAAATGAGTGACCTATTCAATATCAAATCACAACATGATTTCCTAAATATATGTTTTTTCCAATTGCACAAATATAGCACCTCTAACTTTAAGACATCGGACAATAATCTAATTTCTATTGTTATTTTTACAGTTTTAATTTTATCTAAGCAAATTCAATTATTATCTAAAATCATGAATTTTTTTTTTGACTAAATTTTTCAAAAATCTATTTAATTCCTGATATAAGCTCACATTTTCATCATCTCCTAAGCCAAAAGAAAAAATTAAATAATTTATTTTGAATAACTTTTTATCATCCTATGAAGCAGAAATTTTGCATTCAAACACATGTTGCATGACAACACATTTTATTACATTTCAGAAAGATCACCTCATTATTGAATTAATTTTGTAAAAACCTTTAATACGTTATTGGAAAAGAAGATTTCATTTTTATTTCCATTTTTAGTCTCATGTCATTTAGATGTTACTTATAGATCTAGACTGTACAGCGGGTTAGCTCAGTTTGTTAGACTGGGTTCCTGTAACATAAATGTTAAGGGTTCGATGCCCATATTGAATTTTTATTTCTATATTTTTCTATCCTATGAAGGAAAATGTAAGGAAAATGAGGAATAATTTAATATTTGCTGGTGGTGTGGTGGGTGGGTGGTTAAGCACTTGGCTTCCGAACCTAGGGTCCTGGGTTCGAATCTCGATGAAGACTAGGATTTTAAATTTCTGAGTTCACCCAACTCTGATGGGTACCTGACATTAGTTAGGGAAAAGTAAAGGCGGTTGGTGGTTGTGCTGGCCACATGACACCCTGCTCATTAACCCTAACCCAAAGAAACAGATGACCATAACATCGTCTGAAAGGGGAACTTTATTTTACTTTATAATTGTTGCAAAATTAGGAAAAAGGTAGTATGTGTGTTACTAAATTATTTGATCATTAAATACAGATATATTAATTTTAAAAAAAATATATTTCTTGCTTTATTTACTTTATTCTGTCTCATGTTGCTGGTTGGAAAGGGACGAAGGTGAAATGGTCAGATTGGGACTAATGTCTTGCTAAAATTCTTATAGTAAAAAAGAATCTAAAACTATTATATTAAAATTTTTTATTTATTTTTTGTGTCTTTATCAATCCAGCTATTTGAGTCTTTACTGAGCTCTCTCATGATGGAGAGGCCTGAGAACCCAGTGGAATATATTGAGAACAAAATGGTTCAGATTCGGGACATTGGCCCAGAGAATGTTAATTGGCAGACCTTAGTGTCGCACCTGCATCCCTACAGAGATAATATCAGAAGACAGTTAATAAGAGATTGTAGTGTTTACGACAAGGAGTATTCAGAGATGATAGGGGAGGTAAATATATTTTTATAAAATGCTTTAATTCAATTGAATTATCTCCCTTTTATATTAAAACATCTCTCGTTTTGATTTTTTTTTTTCTATGGTACCATTTATAAACTTATTCAATGACCTTGGCAATTAGTGAATTTAAGAATGTGATAGTTATTCAAGCATTACTTTTGAACATTTCCCAATTCTGTTTTGCCATTTATGTGATAATTACGAGAATTAGCTCCCTCTCATCTTTATAAAAATTGTACTACTGAAATCTAGGTCAGTGAGGAATGAAAAGTAGTTATTGATAAACTTATCCAGGGCTGGCTTTAGGCATAGGCAAACTAGGCAGCCACATACCATCTCTGAATGGTAGGGACCTTGTTTAGGACTCTGCATGTTCATTTTTAAAGAAGAAACAGTGAAACATGTCATCACTGTTATTGTTGGAGTGTACTAGGTTTTTAATAAACTGACTTGCCCTGCCTCATCATTGTATTAACTGGCACACCACATCGCACAAAATACATTGCCACTCTTTATTCTATTATTGCTTTTGTATAGTGTATCTTCCGACCACCCGCGGACAATGGTTATGCTTGCCCTGGGTGTGGCAAAATATGTATGTCACAGCTGGGGCTGCCCAGCCACGGGAAATACTGCATTCCTCACTAATCTTCGGACTCAAAGACAAGCCTTAGTACGTTTTTCATGCACTCTGGTCCAATCTCTATTGTTGACATGTGGGGGAGGGGGTTTATCATGGAGAAGGTTTCTGTGTTGTTCTTAGACGCTTACGTCGAATCTCGAATTTAAAAGTTCTAGAAATTCCAAGTGTACTTTGGGATTGGAAAATACCCCCCCCCCCCTCCCCAAGTAGACAAAAAGACAATAACGTTTAGGATGTAAACATCTTCTTTTTTTTAAGAATTGAAGTAATGTCTGTATTTTATACATTGGCACTCAGTCATACATATTAGTTCTCTTTTCATATTTGCGTCCATAGGGCAGATGATGTAAAGATTATCTGTTTCTATGGAGCAAGCAAGGATGTCATGTGGCCAGCACAAAGACTAATCGCCTATTACTTTCCCCAACTAATGTCAGGTACCCATTAGAGTTGGGTGGGCTCAGGAATGTCTTAAAACAGTGGTTCCCAAACTATTTCCTTAATGGAACACTCCGCACATTCTAAGTATTTAGCTGAACACTTTGCTTTTTTTTTTGAAAGACATTAATTATTAATTCATTAATTAGTTAATTATTCCAGTAGTTTGCGGAACACCCATTCAGGCCTCGCAAAACACTATGGTTCCGCGGAACACAGCTTGGGAAACACTGTCCTAAAATGATCAAAGTCCAATTCTTCACTGGGACTTTAAATCACAACATAGTTCAGTTCATAAGGTTCGGGCTTTATCAGTTGGCCACCCGCTACTCTATTGGCTAATTCAATAAAACTTAACTTTGACTAGAAAAACAAGGTCCATAGTTTGTAACATTTCATTTTTTTATTTTTGCTTGCCCTTCAAAGATTATGATGATTATGACCAACCTGACTGAAACGTTTCTGGCTGGACTCTCGCAAAGCTTAGTTAATGTTTTCCAGTATCCTTCCCAATATCTGTCTTTAGACCATTTTCAGTGCTTAAGGTATTTTGGCGACCTGATGCCTGACATTTGAATGCTAGATAGTTGTATTTATGAAGTATGTAAATGCTGTCTGGCAAATCTTTAAAAGTTTTCTGTCACTGAAATTAAACTCATTCAAAAAATCTTTATTCCTTAAAATATAACTAAAATATGACTGTGTTCCAATATCCTACTCAATATCTGTCTTTAGACTATTTTCAGTGCTTAAGGTATTTTGGCAACCTGATGTCTGACATTTGAATGCTAGATAGTTGTATTTATGAAGTATGTAAATGCTGTCTTGTAAATCTTTAAAAGTTTTCTGTCACTGAAATTAAACTCATTCAAAAAATCTTTATTCCTTAAAATATAACTAAAAAATGACTGTTCCAATATCCTACTCAATATCTGTCTTTAGACTATTTTCAGTGCTTAAGGTATTTTGGCAACCTGATGCCTGACATTTGAATGCTAGATAGTTGTATTTATGAAGTATGTAAATGCTGTCTTGCAAATCTTTAAAAGTTTTCTGTCACTGAAATTAAGCTCATTCAAAAAATCTTCATTCCTTAAAATATAAATAAAATATGACTGTGTTCCAATATCCTACTCAATATCTGTCTTTAGACTATTTTCAGTACATAAGGTATTTTGGCGACCTGATGCCTGACATAAATGCTTGACCACATTCTAGATAGTTATGAAGTGTATAAATGCTGCCTAGCAAATGTTTAAAAGATATTTGTCTTAGAACTCAATAAAAAAAATCTTCATTCCTTAAAATATAAATACAATATTTTGACTGTTTTTGACTTATTTTTCAGCTGGAAGACTTTGAGGAGAGAAAGAAAGATCACTTTGAGTTCAATGCTGACCAGCGCTACAAACCAGAGATCTTCTCTCTGACTGAAGCCCATTCTTAGCAGTGGCTGTGGACAGGGGAAGCATTCCATGCCATGAAGAGACAAAGTGTTTAAATCTCTATTTGGAAAATGTTAGATGCATCCATTTTGTTTTTTATGTTTAACAGTCAGCACAATATGACATTTCTAAGGCTTAATACAAACATAAAATGTAGAAATGGGTGCTTCTAATCCTGACATAATGGAAAAAGTCTACCCTAGTAGCCCACACTGTGCCAAGAATTCAGGCTGGTCATTTTCACAACTATCATAAAGAGACAGGGTACACTATACAGTTGACTTTATTTTTTAAAGTTTTGTTTCGTAACTAGTTTGATTTTTGTTGGTGTCTTAACATACAAATTGTGAACATTAAAATTAATCAATCACTTTATGAACAGGTCTAGATTTAAGAAACAATCTTTCCACCTGTGTAACCCAATTTTCCACCTCTGTTGCAGTGTTTACCTGTGCTACTAGTGTCCACCTCTGTTACAGTGTCCCCTTCTACTACAGTGTCCCCTTCTACTACAGTGTCCCCTTCTACAGTGACCCCCTCTATTACAGTGTCCACCACTATTCTATTACCAAGTGTTCAGTTGTATTATCGTAACTGCTCTTACTAATGGTGCAGCTATTACTTCAAACCTAATTCAAGAATTATAAATGTGCTTAGGCTAAAATATTGGCAGAATTTAAGTCATTGTTTAACATGCATGACTAGATACATGATGCATAGGACTTAATCATCTTCTTTTTTGAAGTAGCATCTGTATTTTATAAGATAAGAAGATATTCAACCCAAAATTATTTTTTTTTTGTAATGCATAAAACTTTATATTTATCTGACAGAAGCAGGGCATTTTGAGAGAAATCTCTCATTGTCAATATGGAAATGTTGTTTAAGCTTTGTATTTTAGATTTAGTGAAAAGAAATGTATATATGTATTTGTGTACACCTTTAAATTATGAAAATACTTTCAAAATTATGTTCGTTTACACCTAAATTGAAATGATTGATCTAGCTATAAATTAAAACTGTAAGCTTTATAGCCTAAGCATCTACATTCAAAAGTTTCGGTGATCTTATTTGTATTTCTTTTTCATAAAACATGAATGGTCATGCCACGCTAATGGGTAACTATGTGATAAAAAGCAAAGCCTTGTTATTTCACCAACCACAGCATTCCCTCCCCATGCATAAGATGTAGGCAGCTCTTCTTTATGAATGTAAAATCCTGTTTTTTCTTTTAGATATTTCTTTTCAAAGAAACCATTGTTCACAAAGATTCATCTCAGAAGGACCCTTATATGTTTCTTTATTATTCTTTATTGAATGTTAATTAGAAAATATTACAATAACTATAACGCGTCTTTTTATTCCAAACTACTTTAAGGTCAGGTTTTGCCCAACTTATTGTGGACATTTCTTTCATGACATAGAAAGTATTATTTACTCAGTATTTATTTTGTACATTTCAAACTTTTCTTGAGTTTGCCAAAATTTGCATGTATTAGCCAGATAAAATACAAAACAAAATATTTTATGACTAATTTTTTAAAAATAATACTCTGTTGCCAGTATTAATCTAAGTATTAGATCATATTGTTTTAAAAAGAATATAATGCATTCATGTTTCTATTTTTTTTTTATAAGTCATCACTCTTATTTGCTTTTCAAATATTTGTAGGCGTTTTACTGAGTCTGTTTTTACAGAAAATTTTAATAAAATTTCTATTTTATACCAAGCCTCTAAGGCTATTATTTTGTTGTTATGTTTGATATAATTATAGCAATGAAACATTTAAAAAAATACTTTGTCATATAAAAACAAAAATTAACTAATTAATACTATACATTCCATCATTATGAAAAAAAAAAAAAGTAAAGTTGTTGCTGCATTAAAATTAAGATTTCCACAGTCTGGGTAAATGTGTCAGGTATGAATATATAGGTCTGTAAAAATTGTCAACCTTCATAAAAACAATAACTAAACAGTTAACAATGAATGTTTAACTTCTAAACTTTTTCCAGTGTAGTTAACTAAACACTTGACAGTTTAATGTTTAACTCCTAAACTCTTTCCATTGTAATTCCAAGTCATTTTAACTATTTTGTTATCAATATAGATATTTCAATGTAGCGACCTTGAGATTGTATATTTTGTCTATTTTAAAATCTCTACCAGTCTCCCTCTTAAGGTTTTTCTCTAGGTTCCATTATAATGCCTTCAGACTTCTCCAAATCACTTTCTCTTCTTTGTTCTTCTTTTTCATTCTCCTCGTGTTCTATTGCTTTCAGAAGTTAAACTGCATCTTACAAAATAAAAATGGAAACAAAATGGTAATGATTTATAATAAACGAATATTCCAATTTGATTAAAGTAACACCATTATTAAAATCACTAAACTTAGAGACACTTCAGGACAGATGACTAAAAAGTAAAGCAGCTATAATACATAAAAACACTAAACCAGAACTAACAAATAGAAAAACAAAACCTAATGAAATACTCAGAAAGGCACAAAGATAAAAGCACATTTCATGCTCCATATGCTAGGATAAAGTTGTAAAATGCTCCTTCTTCCCTAGTGCTATTATGGAATGGGTTGCCTGAATCAGACAGGAAAACCAACGACTTAGCAGAGTTTGTCATTTATTAACATGCATAATTAGATTGACACCTGAAATGCGTAGGACGTAATTATCTTCTTTTTTTTTGAAGTAACGTCTGTAAAATATAAGATAAGGTAAGAAGATACTAGGATTAAAAATGAAAATACTAAATGGTCTTAGCGTCACCTATCCCTTAGTACAGAGGTTCTCAAACATTTTTTTTTACCCTGGGACCCCTTTGCATATTTCCATATACATATTTGCCCTCGGACCTTTCAATGAAATAGCTACATAAATGCCTGACAGAACTGTGCTGTAGTCGACCGGACTGAGGTGAACCGGGCTCTGAACCGTCTTGACTGCGACACCTTCGCTCTTTATATTGGGTCCCTACTGGCCTTCTCGAACCGGACAGAACGCCGCCCGACGTTTCTAGGTGGTCAGATGACTACAACTCTCGTGACGCTCCTGAGCTCTGTTCACGACGCCGATCCTACTCGAACCTTCATGTTGACACTCGTCTCGGCTGACCGTCGTAACTCGTCACGGTTGACCGCTCGTCTAGCGCTGGCCTGGGGCGATTTGCGTCGGCTGACTACACACACACCACTACCCCCCCCCCCCTCTGTGCCATCACCAGGTTTATAACAATATTAATTAATATTAATTCGTCAAAGAATCGTGCATAATAAACATGCAAGACAGCAGTGAGAGGCGAGTTGGTTATTACTAAAATTATCCGATCGGATCAAATGGTTTTTAGCGAAGAAGTTATTTTAATTTTATACAAATTTCATATTTCTGCGGACTCCTTATAGTCGTCTCACGGACCCCGAGGGGTCCGCGAATCATAGTTTGAGAACCACTGCCTTAGTATGTTGACACCACACAAGATATGTTGACCGTACTTCTCCATTCCTCGCTGTCTTTTTGCCTTGGATAGAATTTCTTTTTAAATGACAGGCCTGTTCATTCTTTTATGTTGTCTTCGCATCGCGTTGTCCGCCTCATCTTTTTTCCCTGGTACTGTTCCCTGAAGGAAGGTCTTTGAGTGCCATGAAGACATTGTAATATGGCCATAGAGGTTTAGTTTGCGGTTTTTTATTTTACAGCAGTTAGCAGGACTGATGCTTACGCAGTTGAAATCATGTATAAAACTGAAGGACATAAGGGTTAGTGTTTGACTGTTCGTAATGCTGGCTTTTGTTAGATAGCTAGTTTAGTTAGTTGGGTGGCGCAGTTTAATGTAAATGGTTAAACAGTGAACCCCGAACTCGCAGTCGTAATACACTCAACAAGGTACGCACGCACTTAGTCTAAATAATCATCTTTAGAAATACTTCAGCTACATCTGACTTACACATGCATCCGTTACACTTGTAATTTGGGGTGCACCGGATTGTAGCTCCGGCTCCGGCCGAATATAACCAGTGTTATTGTTGAACTCTTTTGTCAGTCCTTCTATATTGTGTGTGTTTTTTTGTGAAGAGGGAGTTGTACAGTATCTGTATTTTGTAGAACTATATACAGTCGAATCCGTTTAGTCTGATCATAACGGGACGCTTAACCAGATTCGATTACATAATAGGATTTTTTTAATCAGTACTTTAGGATTCTGTCCCAACAAGCATCTGACTGATTTATCCGTAGCCCAATAAGCCGGATTTGACTGTATATTAATTTAATTTCAGATAAATCATTTTTGTTGGCTTTCTCCTCAAAATTTCAATCACATAAAAACAATGTTCAGAACAGGGGCGGACTGGCTATATGGGCATTTGGGAAAATGCCCGGTGGGCTGGTACCAATATGGGCCGGTAGGGCCACCTAAAGGGCCGAATAGATCCCACTATGTATTAAATTGTCAAAGGTTTTATAATATGCACTTGTAAAAGCGGCCTTCTGAACATCGTGTTAAAAGAAATCTCTCTACAGTGTAATGCTAATTTAATCTAACACATTTTCCGAAACAATGTAATAGCCTACATCTGTAGACAGCGCTACTAGTAGGCTTCAGCCTTTTATGTCCTACACACTTAGTTTGATGTCCATCATATGATATGCAATTTATGGGCCAGGTTGAATAGAAATGCCCGGGCCGAATTTGACACCCAGTCCACCCCTGGTTCTGAAGCTTGCACTATGTTGGGGCTGGGAAAGAGAGTGGCGGCCATGTTTTCACCCCTACACCCCCCTCCCCAACATACAGTTCTCCACCTTTACCCCGTTCTCTTAGTGCCAGATAAGCCTACATTGAAGTCGCAAAGCCTAACTGGAAACTCCTTTGACTATGTCCCGTTTTGAAGTAAAGGTAACTCTTACCCTTAAAAAAATAATAATTTGATTATTGCCCTTGTGAGCTCTTTTATTTTTCTGCTGTGATTCAATCATCTATTGCTCAGTGGATAACTTTCACCGAAATGGCAGCAACCTTTAAGTTTTAATTAATTAAATTTCAATAGGTCACCGCACCAGTCGGGTGAGCGCAAATGCTCTTCCCTGGCATACACTGACCTTATCAATTATACAAACAATATGTCCGCCAGTGTTGAAAGGGCTGACAACTCCGCAGCGACTACCTACAAGGGTAATTAGCGGGTTGTTACTCCTGATTAATTCTGACTCCGCGTCGAAGCGCCTTTCTCTTCGAGTGGGCGCCAAGGGAGTTCGCACCTGTTCACTTGTCGTTTGATCTCTACCTGGCGGCGTATGGCGCTGAAAAACCAACAACAGTGAACGCCCCCCCCCCCCCCCCCCAGGGTGAGCTTTCACGACAGTGGCGAGAGTAAAGGCTGATAAAAGAACAATATTGTCTTAAAACTAAAGGTGGCCAAAAAAAAAAAAAAAAAGTGAAAAGGCCTCAAAAGTAAAAATAAGAGTGAATGGTTGTTGACCTTTGACTTTGCAGACGACATTATAGTAGTTTCTGCAAGGTCACACTATATATGTATATCAGGGCCGGCCTTAGATAATTGGAAGCCCTAGTCGAAGTAAACTTGGTAGCTTCAAATGAAAGAATAAAAGAAAATTAACAGAGAGAAAATACAATTATACAATTTATTTTAACACATCAATCAGGGGCCCTATGCGGCTGCCTAGTTTGACTATGTCTAAGACCGGCCCTGTATATATATATATATATATATATAGATTTTTTATTTCCGGTCCCACAATTAGCTAACACTTTCTGCATGATCTAATGATGGTGGCATGTTGGAGTTCGAAGTACTAAGAATACATAATTTATTTCCAGTCCCACAATTAGCCAACACTTTCTGCATGATCTAATGATGGTGGCATGTTGGAGTTTGAAGTACTAAGAATACATAATTTATTTCAGGCTGAAGTTTGCACACAGTAGTATGACCAATTGGAAGGTATAATAGAGCGTCGCGATTATGACGCAAATGTCGTGGGATTCTATCCCTTATATCGGCCAATTATTTTTTCGTTCTCATTTTAATGACCAATAGAATATGAATCTCATCTCTGCCTGTGGTCCCTTCTGGGGCATAGGTCACCAACCAGCTTCCTCCAGGCGTCTTGGTTCTGGGCGAGTCTCTTCAACTGTCCCCACGTCTTGTCCATCTGCTTGGCATTTGCTTCCAAATCGCGGCGCCATGTATTCCTGGGTCGTCCCCTCTTCCTCTTTTCTTGGCTGTCCCAGGTTAGGGTTTGCCTTGTAATGTTGGATGGATGCAGGCTTGCGAAGGGTGTGACCTATTCTTCTCCAGCGTCTCGGAAGGTGAAATATGAATATTTAATTTAATGTCGGGGATTTCCATGTCAGTGTCAAGGACGCTAAACTGAGCTAAAATTTTGCGAATACTAAATTAAAAAAAAAATGAGGGTGTTGTGAACTCTTTACATGGATTATACCTGACACATAACATACTATGATACTGATACTTCTTTCAATGATTGGAAGAGACGCAAGAGATGAATTAACAGCAGAATATAACTTTAATATAAGTAAATCAGGATAACTGTAGTTTTAGACAACGCATCAAGAGTTAACTAGTAAACATATACATAATTATGAAAACTGACTTTTATATTATTTATACTATACGATTAGACTCCGAAACTCAGGCCTCTGACAACAATAACAAAACCCCAAGCGCTGTCACTCTGTCCCCAACCAATGGACCAATGAAATAATAATAAATAAACATAGAATTCCTTAAATCTTATACCCAAGATTCTCTCATTGTTTACAATCTCATATACAAACATAGCCACCACAGAGGGTGTCCTTCTTCCCTAATGCCATTGGCGCATTGAATACATTGCCTGAACCTGCCAGGAAAACCAACCAACGTGACGATCACACCCATTTGTAAATAAACATCGTTTGAATTCGTCATAGCTGTTATCTAGTATATCATTGTTTTCAAGTGTATTGTTCTTATTTTTTGTGTCCACTTAAATGTGCGTCAAGTCATCGAAGCCAGTTAAAGTTTTGAGATATGAGATAAAGTCAAGAGAAGTGAACAGACATATTCAAGTACGAAGCGTACTGCTCAGGCCTCCACAAACTGAACTCCGGCACATGTTATAAAGAGGCGCGGTGGTTGAGTGGTAAAGCGTCTGGCTTCCGAAGTGGGGGTCACGGGTTCGAACCCTGATGAAGACTGGGATTTTTAATTTCGGGTTCTTTGGGCGACTCTGAGTCCACCCAGCTCTAATGGGTACCTGACATTCGTTGGGGAAAGTAAAGTCGGTTGGTCGCTATGATGACCACATGACACCCTCGTTAACCGTAGGCCACACCAAACAGGTGACCTTTACATCATCTGCCCTATAGACCACAAGGTCTGAAGGGGAACTTTACTTTTTTTTTATATGTTATAAGCACATTGTGATGTGATATAAATGAGACCGACTTGACATAATGATCACTCGTTAATTTAGCCTCGTCGACAATGTTTATCTCTACACCGTTTTATTAAGTCATTCTTCGAGGTATCTTATGTCAGCCATTATCGTAACTGATAAGGAAGAACAGGAATGCGATCCAGCTTGCATTTCCGGAACTACCGATTCCCGATAATTTACCGTACCAAAGAGAACTCATTCCCCGGCATACGCTACGTAGCTTTGGAGACCATTAACTTATGGTATTGGCCAAAAGGTTTTTATGCCCGGGAGATACTTTCTTTGGCGTGCTAAGAAATATCATGAAAAATGTCCACTTTCAGACCTTGCAACCTAAAGGGAAGATGATGCCAGGGTCACCTGTTTCTGTGGCCCACGGTTAACCAGGGTGTCATGTGGCAAGCACAATGACCAAGCGCCTTTAATTTTACCCAAGTAATGTCAGGAACCCAATAGAGCTTGGTGGAGTCAGAGGCAACCTAAAGGTCAAGAAATTAAAAAAAAATCCCTGTCTTTACCAGGATTCGAATCCTTGACCCCTCGGTTCGGAAGCCAAGCGCTTTACCGCTAGGCCACCGCACCTCCTGAACAATGTTAGTCGTTTCGAAAATCCATCTGCGGCCATTGTGTCAAGTACATAGCTGCAACTGGAACTGATCGATACAATCCCTGCAAATTTCAAGTGAGGCTGCTTACATAAATGTTTCTTAATCTCAGAAAACAATCGGATGATTACACTAATTACAAGTACTTTGTGAAGACAAACCTTTTCAGCGATAAATCAACCAATACTCATATTACGTAATTGTCTCTAGGACGAACATCTTGGATTATTAGATTCAGTGGTCCGACTTGCTGTCTCATCTATGCAAATATTTAAAAGTTGATTTAGAATAAACTTCTCACGAATTAATGTAACTACTTGAGACATGGGTTTTAGAGCCTGGAAAGCGAACGCTATTTGTCTTTTTCTTTTTTTTTTCTTTATTTACCTTTATGTTGATCTGGCCCGCGACACGAGTGACGGAAATTAAAATGGCCCGCCGGCCGAATAAGGCTGAGCATCACTGATCTAGATTGAACTACATGTGTCCCATGCCTAAATACGTCTAAGTGGGGAGGATCAGGAGAAAGTGTTCGGTCCCTAGTATGCCCAGGGGCGTGTCAATTGATAGAGTACATCTAACACTTGTGACCAGCCAATGGAGACAAAAGCTAGAACATTGGATGATGGATTTCCCCTTTGCCATGAGGGGTCTCTGCCATTTTTGGTCCACTGGCGCTCAAATACTAAAGGTCATTTACACTCTTTAAAGCACGTTGCAGGACAAACATTTTGAGGATAACTCTTAGTCAGTGTCAGTTGAATTTTTTTGTTTGTCTCCCTTTTACACTTTTAAATTTTTCTTTCTCTTTTTCGAATTTTTTTCTTTCTTTCAATTGGATTCTTTTCATTTTGTTCCATTCTTTTTTCTCTCTTTTGAAAATTTCTTACTTTCATTCTTTCATTATTTTCAATTTTTATAATTTCTATTTTTTTATGCATCTATGTATGTATGTATGTATGTATGTATGTATGTGTGTGTGTGTGTGTGTGTGTGTGTGTATGTATGCATGTATGTATGTATGTATGTATGTATGTATGTATGTATGTATGTATGTATGTATCTATCTATCTATCTATCTATCTATCTATCTATCTATCTATCTATCTATCTATCTATCTATCTATTTATCTATCTATTTATCTATCTGTCTGTCTATCTGTCTGTCCATCTATCTATCTATCTATCTATCTATCTATCTATCTATCTATCTATCTATCTATCTATCTATCTATCTATCTATCTATCTATCTATCTATCTATCTCTCTGTCGCTGATATTCTTTTATTTGTTTGTTTGTTTCTTTAATTTTTTCCCTCTGTCTTTCTTTCTTTCTTTCCTTCTATCATTCTTAAGATTAATCTCTCTTAATTTTTTTTGTACATTAATTCATGTTTTGTTAGGGGTACTGAAGAATTAGGAAAAGTTTCATTTTGATTTGAGAATGGGATCTAGTGTATTTATGCATAAGCAACCAAAGCTTTAAAAAACATTATAAATGTTATTTAAATACACTTAGAAATATCATTTGCAAAATGCAAACAATTAGAAATGAATAAGAAATTACTTTGTTTAAATCTAGATCACAAATGGGACTACGTAATATCTACTTTTATTGATATACAATTATTATTGAAAAGTGTTGTTTACATCTATAATATTTTTAGTTTGCATTTTAACTAAATAGAAAAATATTTATGTGAAAAAAAAGGGCCTATATTAATATATAATCTACTGCCAGGTGATGTGTACCGACAACGAGACGGGGGAAAAACCCATATGAACAGCCTAGATAAAGAGCACATAGTTTAAAGTCATTTAAAGAAACACACGCACACACACTCACACACACACACTCACACACACACACACACGTATAATTATGACCAAAAAATATCGATTTATGGCAACGACTCAAATTTCGGCCATTCATCGGTATTGGCGAGATTTATGGGGCGAGTAATGCGGGTTTAATTTCTGTATCAGTGCGCGGGAGATAATAGGGACCGCGTTAATCGCAGCCGATCCGGTGTGCGGACAATGGGACTCTGGAAGAGAACCCAAGACGAACACAAAACTACGTCTGCTGAGATTGTTCTTTAATGAACCACTGGTATCCGTTGATAATGTCACCATTATGGCTTTACTCTGGCCTTTTGGGAAGAAGGATTTCACGCTTCGTATATTTAGTAATTATACGAAGGTGTTACACTTATATGCGTAGACTGACATTTCTAACTTGAAAAAAAAAAAAAAACGCTGTCTATTCTCGTTTCGGTAAACAAAAATTGTTTAAATAGTTATGTGAGGGCTATTTAAACATCTGAAACAATAGTTCAATGAATAACATTGTTCACCCGAGGCCGAGTCTCTTAAACTGTGATTTTGTTTGTTTTGTTTTTACATGTTTCGGATGTTCCTTCAGAGTTGAAGATAATTACTTCCTAGTCCAAACCTTCCGAAGGACGACGGGGGATGGGAGCGGGCAGGGTTTGAACCCTCGACCATCGATAAATCTGAACGACAGTCCAGCGCGCAAACCGCACGACCAGGCAGCCATTAACAGATAACATTGAATGAACGTGTTTATTTGTAAAGCATCCCAGCCACTTTACTGCACCAAGAAACACGGAGATTTTATTTTGTTACTTGCCCTTCACTCCAGTCTCTTGTATATATATTTTTTAAACAATGCCTGTTAAGTTGTTTTTTTTTAGGTCGCCACTGGACTCAAACCCACGCCGAGCAATAGACTGGGACATACAATCAACGTCTTCGATCGATCGGCCACACTTCCAATAAAGTTTACCATTGAAAATGCAAAATATACAAAAATACTTTGTTTAAAAAAAAACTTAGAATAAGGAAACAAACACACAATTACTGGCATTTCTCTCAATATTGCACCATTTTTCTCCCCTTTTCTGTATCAAGCAACATTAATTAATTAATTACCATTAATTAATTAACTAATTCGTTTATATTCTGATTGATTCATGTGTTGTCATTTATGGTGAATAATTGTGCAAAGTTTTAATTTGATCCGAGATTGGAAAGTGGAAGAAATAACATGTACAAGATGTGTACCAGACAGACAAGACTTACTCAGACTTAGGTCCTCCCGCGCCGTTCGGCGCATTGGGCAGCAAGCTGTCTCCATAAAGATCTGTCGTTGGCAATGTCTGAAGCCTCCTCCCACCTGGTGTCCACTGTTCTGAGGTCCTCCATGAAGGTGTGGCGCTAAGTAATACGAGGACGTCCCTGTTTGCGCTTTCCTCGTGTTGGCCTCCATGTCATCGCAACTCTTGGTGTGCGTAATTCATTCTGTCGTAGAACATGTCCCGCGAACCTCATGCGACGCTCTGTCACAACCTCACTAAGTGTTCGACTCCCAGTTCGGCAAAGGATTTCCTTGTTTGAGACCCGATCTGTGTAACGGACTCCCGAAATCCGTCTCAGACATTTTTTTGTGGAGCCACATTTAGCCTTTTCTTAATTCTGACAGATGACTTCACATGCATATGTTGCTGTTGGGATGACGATTGTGTTGAGAAGGCTAGGAACGTTTGCCTTTGCGGAGCTCTGTGACACTAGATTATTAATTTATATGTAAATTATGCAAACCTAAATTAGTAGAAAAACAAAACACATATTTGCTTAGACACATTCTTTCTCTCTCATGCCATAATAGAATTTCATATCTCGCTCTCTCTCCATTCTTTCTCTCTGTCTCAATCCCTCTCTCTTAATCTCTCTCTCTCTATTCCTCCCTCAGCCTCTCTCTCCTCTCTCTTTGCCAATCTGTCTCTCTGACCTCTCTCTCTCTCTCTCTCTCAGTTTCTCTCTCTCTGTCAAAAATAAAAAAAAAGATCTAATTCCCTCATTACCTGGTCTCCTATCCCATTACCCTGTGCACTATCCATCTCTTCCCTCCATCATGCCTCCCCCCCCCCCAGCCCCTCAAGTATACAGTGAGCCCATAGGCTCGTGTTCTAGCCGTGCAATAACTCATCGTATTTAGAGACTTCGCTGACACTCGTGCTAGGGAGGAGCTCACGACATTGCTCACCTCTTACCAGATTTACAGTGACGTGCTGAAGGGTGGCGATGAATGGGGCGCATTTTGTTTTTTTATTTATCACGATGACAATATTAGTATCTCATCACATATCATAATTATGCTAGTATAAAAAGAAACCAGTATAACTAGTAATAAATGAAAAATACTTTTTAAAAAATCTTATATTTAGTTGTATCAATTAGTTTGGATCAGTCATGTGATTAAAACTGTAATAGATTTAGACTAACAATAGGCCTAATGAATATGTGCGATTAGAAATATTTGTACCATTTTTTTTGTTTTGTTTAGCGCAATTTCATGCTTTTAGCTTTCTCAATGTGCTATGGTCCTATCACTTGTCTGGACTAGTTGGGAAAAAAAAGGGCGGGGGAGAAAGAATGTGTATATGTGTAAATGTTACTGTGATAACTTTTTAAAGTCGTTTTATAAAAAACAAACATGAAGTCTCCTCAAGCCTCGTCAAGTTAATGAACTAACCACTGTTCCAGCGTAGTGCTTATGAAAATAGAAGATTTAATAGTTATCTATTGTTAGTTTCGAACTTTAAAGCGTCGACCGAATTCTATACACAAAGTATAAAGGGGACTAATTCAACTTATACCACCACATCTGTTGAGTAAAATTTCTTTCCCTTGCTCGATACCAAACTAAATAAATAATTATCAATAATTGGATGAACTAATTGATTTTTTATTTTTTTTAAATTTTGTCAGGTAAAAGAAATAATTATGCAAAATTTCAGCTTGATCCGAGATTGGGTGTGGGAGAAATCACGTGTACATCCTTTTACTAGACAGACAGACAGACAGACTTGATATAAGCTTTGTAAAAGTAAAAGTAAACTTTGTGATAAAGCCAGGGCCGGATTTAAGTACGCGGAGGCCCCCAATCACTTTTTCGAAAGCTTTTATAAAAATCGAGTTATTAAAATTAATAATCCCCATAATGCCGTATTTTATAATCTAACGTAACCTTCTGTGTCAAAAGAGCATATAACCTGTGTGTAGTTGCCAATGTCAAGACTTCCAGTTAGGAGGCACGACCCACCCAGGAGATGTACATTATCCGCCGCAGTTAGTGCAAGTTTAGTTGATGCTCTTGATGCGAGACTTCCAGTTAGGAGATACGACCGTGACCTCCGTGACCTCAATGTCGAAGGCGCCAATACGACCCACCCAGGAGATGTACATTATCCGCCGCAGTTAGTGCAAGTTTAATTGATGCTCTTGATGCCTGTATGCTGACCAACTCTCACTACCATTAAGAAGAATGCTCACTATACATCAGAATTTTGTTTGCTATGGTCGTTTTTCCCAGACACGTTTAGAGAGTTTCGCCAATCTTATTCTAACTCTAGCAACATAAGAGGGCACGAGAACAGCTCATAACAGCTATTGGACTTGACACTAGCTAGTGAGCCTCGTTCTGATTACAAGATGGCGTGATCATCAGTTATCGCGCACTGCAAATGGAGCGATGGTGAGAGTATATTTTTGCAGAACTCAATCAGATCGAAAACGTTATCTCGCCAACCATTTTGTCTAGCTTTCAAACACTTGCAGTTTTGGTTTAATGAGATGAAACGCCCTCTGTACAGGAACTGAGGGCAGCCATTGACTTGCTTGCATTTAGAAAGCACCCAGAGGAGATGGAGTTCCTGCAGAAGCCATTTAGGCTGGAAAGCATGACCTCCTGAAGCCACTCTGGGAAAGGCTAAGCCTGTGTTGGGTACAAGGAACGGTCCCCCAGGATTTGAAGGTTACAGACATTGTTACAGTCTATCTATCTATCTATCTATCTATCTATCTATCTATCTATCTATCTATCTATCTATCTATCTATCTATCTATCTATCTATCTATCTATCTATCTATCTATATCTATCTATATCTATCTATCTATCTATCTATCTATCTATCTATCTATCTATCTATCTATCTATCTATCTCTATCTATCTATCTATCTATCTATCTATCTATCTATCTAACTATCTATCTATCTTCGAGTGGATAATGTATCCACTCAGCAACACACTACATCAATGTTGTTAACACATTCTCACGACATTACACAAGCATCTAAGAAAGTATCAATAATGTCATCAAAATTTTTATAATTAAACAAAACCTAATGAATTACTCAGAAAGGCACAAATATAGAGACCCATTTCTTAATCCATATGCTAGGACAAATTTGTACAAATGCTCCTTCTTCCCTAGGGCCATTAGAGCATGGAATGGGTTGCCTGAATAAGCCAGGAAAACCAACGACCTGGCAGAGTTTAAGTCATTAATTGACATACATGAAATGCGTAAGATGTAGTTATCTTCTTTTTTGAAGTAACGTCTGTAATATATAAGATAATAAAATAAGGCAAACTAATCAAGCTTTGAAAAGTCAACTTTGGTGGATTTAAGATTAAACAACGTCCTTAAAGTGAAATGAATAATCACCATCAGGTCAATTAATCTCACGAACTATTCTTGTGTGATCCATTTAAATATGTATCCAACCCATACGCATGATTGGTAGAATATGGACGCAGCATGTAGATTCCCGGGGGTCCCAGGTTCGAATCCTGGTCAATAATGGGATTTTTAATTTCGGGATCTTTGGGCGCCTCTGAGTCCATCCCAGCTCTTAATAGGTACCTGACATTAGTAAAGAAAAGTAAATTCGGTTGGTCGTTGTTCTGGCCACATAACACCCTCGTTAACCGTGGGCTACAGAAACAGATGATCTATACATCATCTGCCCTATAGAGCATAAGGTCTGAAAGGGGAACTTTATTTTTTTATATAGATTCTAAATCTTGTGTATATGGGAGAAACAAAGTGCTAAGTTTTAATGAAGTTATTGGCTGTGACTAAATACAAATTTTTCAGCGAGTTCTTTGATTTTAAAATAAACTGCACACATGATTGGAAATTTCTCATTTTAAACAATCTTCTACCGTAAGCCAAATAGTTCCAGCAACATTTCATTTCTATCCAGTACTGCCAATTTAAAACTTGGTCATGATCGACAGTTGTCTCCCCCTCTGCTTTGTCCAGTGTTCAAATTTTGGCGCATACAGACTACAGACAGACTACAGACAGACTACAGACAGACTACAGACAGACTACAGACTACAGACAGACTACAGACAGACAGACAACAGACAGACTACAGACAGACTACAGACAGACAGACTACAGACTGACAGACTACAGACAAACAGACTACAGACAGACAGACTACAGGCAGACTACAGACAGACTACAGGCAGACTACAGACAGACTACAGACAGACAGACTACAGACAGACAGTTGAGTTGATATAAGTTTTGTAAAAATGAAAGTGAAGATTATCCTCTCTTTTCCATGCGGTTCCCATGAGTCCTCGGTGCGCTCCTGCGATAACCACGCGTCATTTAGCCTTTCACTCGCCCACAGTTCTATAGGTCACCACAATGCTACTGTCCATGTGGTCAAGCTTAAGTCTGTAGACGCTGGACTCAACTGGACACATCGGAAATGGAAGAAATCCACAGGTCATTCCTTAGCTATTACATTAACCATGTAAATCAGGATATGGCCCCGGAAAGGGCCCAAGCGAGGGGCTGGGGGAGGCTCCATGAGTTAAACACTGGACAGGAGGAGACAAGGGAAAGCTTCACTCCTTCAACGAAATGGACGTGGGAGGGGGGTGTCCCGCCCCCCTCTGTCGGACCTCACTACAATTGATTTGAGGGGGGGGGGGCGCTCTCGCCATCTTCCCATTTCTGAAGTCACGCGATTGGCTTTTAGGACTTGAGGAGGGGAGCGGTATGGTTGTGTTGTGTGGAAGGAAGGGGAAAGGCAAGGAGGCCTTGTCGTGTCAGTACCACAATCAATACTGTTGACTTGTACACTAGTTTGTTTTTTTTAGCATGTGAGTTTTAACAGCACTAGACTATATAAGGTAGACAAAAGCTAGCAATCTTTTAGATTTTTTTTTTGTAAAATGGAGGCGAATCCATAGATCACAAGCTTTTTGGTATATTACAGAATACAGAACTGATAAATTATATATTTTTAAAACCAAATAATTTTTGTCACCTTTTTAAGGCACTTATAAATTACAATTATTAATTCTGTGGCATTTTACGTCTCGAGAGACGATCTTTTCCCTTTGCAACTTCTTGTGTGACTCAAGAGGCGAATCCTTGATACACAGCTGCGGTCACAGGTTGTGCATATGTGATCACCAGGCGCCGTTGCATTTTCACCCTTCTTTCTATTTTAATCGTGTATTAACTCTTTCTCTCCTAATTGACGATACCATCGTTGATTCGACCTCCATAAATTAAATCAATGTTTGATTTTATAAACTTCACTTTGTGTTATATATATAAAAAGAGCATGCATTCACCCTTTAATTCTATACCAAATAAAACATTTTCTGATAACAAATGAAAAAAGTTTCTAAAGCTTAATCATAACAGAGTAGTGAAATAGTAATGAGCAACTTGAAGATTTCGTCAAAACATGGTAATATAATTGCGTAGAGAAAGAGTCAAAGTATTCAGATATTTAGGTCTGTATTTGACTTGCTCAATAAACTCTAAAAGTTTTTGCCTAATTTGAAAAAAAAAACGGCATCACGTTGGTCGTAGACACACTAAAACTTCAACAATAGCGTGCACAGTGTGAGTACAATGGAGGGTTATAATGGATGTATTTCCCCTTTTCCTCATATAGTTTGAGTTAAAAAAAACAACAACAATAGAAACTATATTTGGATTAGTTTAAAAAAAAAAAGAATTTGGTCTACGGAGGCAGAAATCTGGCCACATTTATTTCTAGTTGCGCAAGGAGCATCACTCTTGGAAAGCTTGTACTCCAGAGTATCGATTCTCTTTGCGGTCTGTCGGATTGTTCTGCCCGGGCAGTAAGATTACAGTGTATCGTCCGAATCCATCACGCAAACATAACATTACGGAATGGGCGAGAGCGATTACATTAACATAACTTCATTGGTGGACAGACACAGAGGGAGAGAGAGAAAAAGGGGGGGGGGGCATATAGGAGAAGGAGCGTTGGGGGGAGTGAGGGGGGGGGGGGGTATTGGGAGGAGATGAAAATTTGACTCTGAAAACTTTCATTCCTATAAATGTGATTATATCTTTCCGTGATTGAACTGATCAGCGGAGACCTAATCGATGAGATACATTTGTGAGAGTGGTTCGGTGTCCTTCATACCTCCACAAGAAACACTCTTTTTTTCTCTCTCTCTAACCTCTTTTGATCTCTTTCTATCTCTTTAATCTCTTTTGATATATATCTAATATCATTCTCTTTCTCTTTCTATCTCTCTAATATCTTTCTCTCTCTAATCTCTTTTGATCTCTTTCTATTTCTAATCTCTTTCGATCTCTAATATCATTCTCTTCCTCTTTCTATCTCTCTAATCTCTATCTCTCTATAATCTCTTTTGACCTCTTTCTATCGACCCCTTTCGATCTCTATCTAATCTCTTTTGATCTCTTTCTATCTCTCTCTATCTAATATCTTTCGATCTCTTTCTGTCTCTCTCTAATATCTTTCTCTTTCTATTTTTCTCTAATATCTTTCTATTTCTATCTGTTTCTATCACTCTCTAATCCCTCTCTCTCTAAATTTGTATCTCTCTAATCTCTTTCTAATCTCATTATACCTCTTGCTATCTCTCTCTAATCTATTTCTATCTCTTTGTGTCTATGCTAATACAGTTGACTTGTAAGCTTCAAACAAATTGATATCAAAATGATTCAGAAAAGTGTCCCCCCCCCCTTTTTTTTTATCAAAGCTTATATCAAATCTCCCTGTCTGAGAAAGTTGAAACTTTACATAATTATTTGCTGCACCTAACAAAACATGATTCGATCAAAAAAATTGATCAATTAGCGAATTAGTTATTGGTAATTAATTTTTTTTTTTTGGTTGGTATCGAAACAATTGAAATGAATACCACTTATTGAAAGAGGTGGATGTATATGTGGAGTTATTTCCTTTATTACGTAATGTCCAAATTTTTTCCCCAGATTCCATTCATGAGAGAAGACTCAAAAGTAAAGTAGCAATTATACATAAAACACTGAACCATAATCTTCAAATACAAAAACAAAATTTAATAAAATACTCTGAAAGACACAAAGATAAAGGCACAATCCTCGTCCCATATGCTAGGACAAATTTGTACAAATACTCCTTCTTCCCTAGTGCTATTAGAGCATGGAATGGGTTATCTGAGCTAGCCAGGAAAACCAGTGACTTGGCAGAATTTAAGTCATTGGTTAATATGCATGACTGAATGTATGACGCGTAGGACGTAATCATCTTCTTCTTTGAAGTATTATTATATAAGATAAGATAAGAATCAAGTTAAAATTTCGCATACTTATTCATAGCCTATAACAATACATGATTCGATTTACAAAAAAAATAACCAATTAGTCAATCAGTGGCGATTGATTAATTCTAAAGGGAGCTTATTTATCCAGTATTAAAATGTGTGACATTGATTTGTGAATCTTTCCTGCAGATAAGCTTTGTTTTTTTTTAATAAATATTTTGTATGTTTTAGGTTTAAATAAATTTACGCAAAGTTTTTACAAGTCTCTGTGGCATTTACTTTT